>NC_135558.1:4660000-4917500 GCF_964340395.1 Glandiceps talaboti | reverse complement strand
TGCGACAGTATTATTACATATTGGGTTAGTGAAACATATTGAGTTAAGTGATAAAACATATTGGTTTAGGTTTATTACATATTGGGTTAAGATGTTATTACATATTGGGTTAGTATTACATATTGGGTTAAGGCGTTATTACATATTGGGTTAGTATTACATATTGGGTTAAGGTGTTATTACATATTGGGTTAGTATTACATATTGGGTTAAGGTGTTATTACATATTGGGTTAGTATTACATATTGGGTTAAAGTGTTATTACATATTGGGTTAGTATTACATATTGGGTTGATTATTACATATTGGGGTGATACAGGCGCCACTCGCGCACCCCTGGGCATTTTGTTATATCGCGAGAAAACCGAAATAACATGTATTGATGTGGGTAAACACATGTTTTGGTAGGCTTAATACTTACTGCCTATAAAACCATGTCAAAGTTACTTAAAAGTCACATTTACATGTTACACACTGTATACTATGAATAATCAGTCAATCACAAATATTTTGTCAAAAGTTTGTGATGTTAAAATATCATAATAAGGCCAAAGGTCAACAAAATGACGCCATTTTCAATTGTTATGACTTATAGGCAGTGACTGTGTTTTCTATGTATTGTGTGGGTACATCCATGTATCATATAAATTTTATTTATCAAATCAGGTTATGACACCAGTTACACATTATAAGTTGATACATTTGCATATCACTTTTTAAAATGACAGCCATATTGTAGTGAAAAATCATGATTTACCAATTAACTCAAAAACGTTTATACATAGAGACCACATTAAAGTGTCTACCCTGCATTGCAAGCATTAAACTTTTTCTTTAGACATTGACCCTTGACTACTAGACCTGGTTCTTCGTGTTCAGTTACTGACTGAAATTCAGCAATTCCCTGAATATCACAGACACTTTGTAGTATTTATTTGTTGCCACCAATTTCTCTTAAATCATGCCTCCATTCAGCCACATTGAGGGGGACTATGTCTTCCATGCTGACTTGTTAATACCTGTAATGTGGAACGCATAGGCTAAGCTTAAGGTCACAACTCCCAAAGATTAGATTAGCACACTTCAGACATTGTCGGGACCGAGGTGAAAATTTCTACGTTACCCATCTCACCCAACTGTTCCTATTTTTCTCCTGTGAGACCGACTTTTCTTTTCACATCATAACTGAGATTTGATTGATACGGTCTAATATTATGGTACTTAACCCAAATCCAAGTAGCAACAGTGCAGGATTTGGAACCGATGGCAGCGATGGGATGGCAGAAAGCCCCAAAATAATGCACAGTTAACCAACGCAATGATTCAAAGTAAAATGGGACCCTCTCCTAATCCTATTTTCTAAAATATGGCCCTCTCCCGAGAGCCAAGTTGTGAAAAGTTACCCCTGACCCTCCACCTTGTAAATACTGAAGGCTCCCTAACATTGTGTGTATGTATTAATAACATCAAGACTCATACAATTTATAGATTGAATGGCTTGTACATCAGTGACTAATATGCATATATAATACTATCTACCAATCAGATGCTGTATCATTAATTGCTGCTCAGAATCATATATGTCCATATATATTTATATAATATGATATATGGTATAATATGATATATGATATGATATGATATGGTATGATATATGATATGATATAATTATACATTTATGGTGAATGCATTGTTGTTGCAGTCATATGCATACTTTTTAATACAAAATATTTGTGGATTTTATGTTACATTGGCGTAACTGATATTATTTACCAAGCAGGTGATATATCATTATTGGTTACTCTTGACTTTGTCTAACGTGGTGAATATTTTCATTTTCATTTTATCACACGTCATCTAGATATAGTAAATATTAAATGCACATTACCATAATAATTTGCATCATGAATTGTACCAAAGATATAATCATGAATGGTTAGTTGACATATTTATGATATTACGATATATATGTTCTTCCTGATTGTATAATGTGGCTTTTACTGTATAGGAATGGTGTGTATTATTATGTTAACCCATCAGATGATGTACGCAATGATTACCCGGATTTTCATATACATTTGGTTGACAAAGCGCTGAATAAATGCATAGATGTGTTTTACATGGTATTCATATTATCTTCAATAGGCATAGATTATACAAAAACATTTACTGAACTGATTATGCTCTGAAGGGCCAGAGCTAATCGAAATGTTTTGGAAACCTTGAGTTGACTATTAGTTGAGGCCATTCAGTTTTCCTTTGCGTATTTACAAAACAATGGATAAGAGAATATAGCTGAATTGCCGAATTCCCTTTATGCACAGGTCGTGAACTTTCTATTACTGTGATATGAATAGATAACAAATAGTTTGAAGGGATTGTTTAAAAATTGGCCTTTCTGATTAATTAGGCCAATTGATTAACTCGCACAAATAACGATTTTATCTATTGGGAAACAGCAGCAAAGTGACTGGTTCAAATGACAATAGATGCGTACAATCATTCATATTAATTCCATTTTACTTATTATATTTCACATGCGTTCTGCGACAAGTTGTGTTTTCATCATGGTGGCTTATTTTAATTTCTGCCAATAGATATGATATGATATGATATGATATGATATGATATGATATGATATGATATGATATGATATATGATATGATATGATATGATATGATATGATGTAATATAATATGATATTATATGATATGATATGATACGTGTTTTATTGTCATATATATACTGATACATATATAATGAAATGTGCACTGATGGCTCTGTTTGCATTCCTTCAGATGTGAATTCACTTTACTGACAATTTCCTTTTCTGGCCTAAGGACAAATGACCCCCTTACTTGCGCTTACGAGAAGCATTTAATTTAGATTTGAAAATATTCTATTGCATGATTTTCGTAAACATTTTTTTTAACTCACTTGAAACGGTGTGCAGTTAAAATTAAATACAAATGTATTTAATTTTAAAAAGAAAGGCTTGTTATAATCCTTTTTTTCTTTTTTACCATATTTATAGAATATTATTTCATAGAATGGTATTAATTTCAACATAAGGACAACTGAATATGATTAAACCGATAGAGTTATAACTATAACTGTTTACCTCTGATTCACAGATTTGCCGAAAACAGTCTAACTTATACTGTATAACGCTTTGACTTTTCAGTGGATGAAAACGCGCCATTTCACTTACAATATGCAACCAAAATAACCATTCATGGGACAGCGCTTACACTTGATTGCTCTCACGTCAGTTAGAAGTTACTGTTTCTTTATTCGCATTTCCCCATAGCGGTTTGTTTGATTGTTACAGTTCAAGAAGGTGACTTAGGGAGCCGTCATTATGTACGACATGGGGGGTGGTTACCCGAAAATTGGGGAGTGAAAGGGGGCTACTCAAAAGTGTACATGATAAAATAGCACCAGAAAGCATTCTTTTAGTCCTTGAAATTCAACAATCTCCGGGATGGGAGGGGGTTTCCCCACTTGGCTCCCTCAAACTTTGATTAAACTGATACCACCTAATTTCAATTTTTGCATATGGTACTACTTTGGATATAAGCTGCATTCATTGTAACCCCTTCCTCATGAAATATGCTACATCCATAACGTTGTAAGGAAATTCAAATTCAAAATAAAAAGTTTGATATTGTATGTATGTATGTACGTACGTACACGTACGTACGTATGTATCCATATGTATACATGTGTGTGAGTGTGTGTGCACGTGGTATTTCAATGGAACACTCAACCTCAATTTGTACTTTTGTATCACACCATTAACAGTCAATGAGTTATGATGACGGTAAAATGGTGAGGGGGGAGGGGTTATGAAAACTTGTGTCAAGGAGGGAGGGTAACAAAAATTTCAAGCCAGGTAGGGGGTCACTCAAATTTTGTGGATTTTCGAAGCAATTCATTCATTCATTCATTCATTTTATTGCCAATTTAAAGTAAGTTACAATTGCAAAATGACAGGAAATAAATAAACAAATTGACAATTTAGTGGAGTCAAAAAATAGCTTTTCGTTAATCAAGTTTGGCTCCACCTCAGGCTTCATATGTATCAATAATCATATGGGCTCCGAATTCCTCCCCCCCCCCCGGGTCGTAAATAAATGGCTCCATTATAAATGGTGTCATTTTAGACACGTGTTTTCTAGAAAATAATGCAGATTCTCAAATATCAGGCATGTAGGGTCATTTAAATTATGAAATATTTTAGATTGCAATCTACCTTGTAATGTGTAGCCAACGTGTAACACTCAGAAGCAGATTTTTTTCTGTTGGGAGTGATTTTTTTTCTGTCTAGGGCCCTGGTTCAGGTTGTTACAATGTATGTAGAGATCAACAGAGATTTCTCATCGATATGTTCACACACAAAATGATGACACAGACACACACACGGACAGACAGACAGACAGACAGACAGACAGACAGACAGACAGACAGACAGACAGACGGACAGACAGACAGACAGACACACAGACAGACATTCCCCTTTTAATACCTCTCGTACCCTTACGGGGGGTAAAAATGACGTCCCTTGTCAGGTTTTGTTGGTATAGGCATTATTACGAAAAACGGAATAGGTGAAATGCACATGCATACATATTTTCTTCTTGATAAATGTTTTAGACATTTCTAAATTGAATGAATCAGATAATAATTTATAAATTACATTTACCTGTTTCACGAGTCTAGATTACTGATAGGTGTGGAACCAAGTACATCACTAGGCACAAGTTTTGCTGCTACAAGATGAGTCGCTGTGACACATAATTAGTGGCGGATCAAATGGTGTCATATGAATTTGATATGATGGTTACCATGGCAATCGACATAAACATAGTTGAAACATAAGCAACATAAAGCCTTTAATCAAAAAGAGTAAAATATACATTACGTCTATCCATTGTTTTTATGAGTGACGATACTATCAGAAGATGCATGTCTGGTTTCCATGGTAACCAGCATGCTAACTCTACCATAAGTTAGCTTTTCACCTAACGAACATCTCCGTATTGGTAAGCACATGTGCTCCAATGGGGGCTCTTTAGTTTCAGGGTTACAAAATGCCTCACACTTCAAAAACCATCGCACACGTGGTTGTAAATACATCTACCTTTCTGGGCCATGGAATGTACCAAGCAAGTGCTCCGTGCTCCAAGAAGATTTTTTGTTATTTAAATGTGTTGTCAATGAAATCAATGAATATGTATTCCCATACTGTTTCCGCTTTTGGTCACTCTCAAAAGCTGTGTGTTGTAGTATTGTCCTACTGAGTGACAAACAATGTTAAAGTGAACCTTTACGGCCCCAGCCCGTCAACTATTAATTTTCTTCATAAACGGTGTCTTATGTACATGTGATGATGTTGAACTAACGTCGTGTGTCTTATCTCATTTATTCCTTACTGGCTTTCAAAACATAGAAAATCATACCTACATCTGATAGAAATGGAAGAACTGCTGTTGGTCTATCACAGGAACAGATTCGGCATTTCTGAACATCAAATCAATACGTCTCGAGTTATATGCACGATGTGATCATCAAGAACAGCAAGCATTAGTCTACATGTAAACGTGTCAGAACATTCCACAGCTATTCTGCCATTGCATAGCTAACGCAACAAACCCATGGATAATTCCGCTCACATGACTATGCCCAAGCCGAGGGCAGTCGTTATTGACCAGTCTGCCGAAGTAATAAGTGTAACGTGTGTAAAATACCAATTATTGCTACTGCAATTGTGAACAATATCGCTGAAGTTGACGATCACGTGATAACTTTAAAACTGATTGACTTACGGAATTATCAGGTTCATGGTATGCATTGCGGACACGCTTATCAAGAGGAGAACATGTGTCAAACACTACCTATTACACTTGAATATGGCGAAACTGTTAAACGATTGCGAAGCAGAAAGAAGAAAATGACTATAGGATGTCACACTTGTGGTGTAATGTTTTCGCATATTGCCAAAGGCAAATGAATTAGAATCTTTCTGATTTCATTCATCTGAACGAACTCATGTGTAAAATTGTTTAACATAATGGCTATTTCAATCAATATATCTGTACAGGCGTTGATGGGAATTTCAAATCTGTAAGACATGAAATAAACCTACTGCAAGAACCCGTCACAAGACCACGGTGTAATAAATTAGCAAACGAAGCACGAGTTCCAAGACAGCATTCTTTCAATTGCGAAGTTACGTGCAAAAGTCGCAAGGGAAACGTACTACCAATGTCGATGTATTTGATCAGATTCCATTGATCAGTGTCCGATGTTAACAGGTATTTCCGTAAAACCAACCGGGACAAGTAGTCTGTGCATTGCTCTAGGAACATTGATCAGACTGCCGTGAGTTCTTATGCAGATATTGTTGTATCACAGGAACCTAGTAACATCAACAAGACGAAACATTGAGGCGTTCCAATTTTTAGTTAGGAAGCAACGATGATGATGACAAGTGGTTTTGCCATGGTAACTCGCCGATGTCCGAAGCCGTAATTGGTACTGCCAAAGTTGCAAACGACAGCGCCAATAAAGTAGTTCATACCAGTCTATCATTTAAAGTGTTCTTCACTAGATACACCGACCCCGACCACAGTCACAGAAGTTGTTCAACACCATGTCAGCAGAAATATTTATTTACCTGTAAAATGCGAACAGTTGAAAACTAAGCTTGACACGTACTCTTCTTTTCGGAATTTACTCGTGAGTTTTCGGACAAGTACTCAAATTTTAGTATAACAGTGAACATAACTTCACACACAATTGTCACGGGATCAAACCATCTGTTAACGCCATTCAAACACTATGTGTAACTCAGGATTGTATTTTTGTTGCTGCATTCGACGAATCTTGTAAAGCTCATAAAGATTTTATGTGGTGTCTCTGCAGTTGATGATTGCCTTGGAATTCGGATTGGACGATGTCGAGTAGAAACTATGTGGCACAGGTCAATTAGGCACTATGTGAATTTAAAAGTCGAAAAATATCATGGATCTTACCGTACTTGAACTAAACTCCGAATTCGCAAATTAATTATAATGTGTTTATTTTCTGACATTTTCGAGAGATAACTTAGGATGATTATTTTAGTTATCATTTAGTGAAAATTGATAACATCGTCCAGGCAACAGAATAATTTTTGTTTAAAGACTTTAACTAACTCTAATTTAGGAACAGCTTTTGTTGATGAACTTGAACATTTCCCAACTGAAACTAATGGTTATTTCCAATATTGATTTGCTTGGCAGGAGTAAGAAAAGATTTACGGTTTATAGTGAATCCCACGGCAGTACAGGCTGGTTAGACCATTGTTTGAGTATCTACTCGATGCACAATGCAATTTCTAGTATTCATATCATGTTCGGCCATAAGTATCCAGGTCATTATCCTCGTTGTATTATTAGTAGTAATACACCTGGGTTAAGTTGTTTTGAACCCGGTCATCATACCGAGAACAGCAGAAGCTAAACTTGCGCAAAGCAACAATTGAAAACTATTGTTATCACCATTTGACAGGGCAGTCACTCGGTAGCAAAGCATTTCTAAATCATTCCCTTGCATGTCTTGACCTACATTAAAACAATAGAACCACCTGTCCGATAAGCAAAAAACGGTTTTAAATCACCACTCATCCTGGAGACAAACAATATAAATAAACAAATATAGTTACTAGGAGAAGGACCATTCAAGCTACATTCTTTATAGGTAAAGACGACGACTGACTAATTAGATACTCAATATTTGTCATTCATGTGACTAATATATTCTAAACTTTGATATAGCAAGGAACACTATTCTGAACAGACTCACAATATGTTAACCATTAGATATTACAATTCCATAGATGCATTAAATAATTTGTCTCTTTATATCTAGCTTTCTGGTTATTATTCTACAACATGACAGTCTCATCTATTTAGAGATATTGCTTTCGCCAATCCCAGTATGTTATGTTATCTATAGTCAAGTGCATATTCTCCCTGTCGATAAAATTTAGTCTGCAAGTAAAATGTTTTCGAGGCACCTCTGACCTATTATTAGGCCTATGAGTAATGAATACCATTATAATTTTCAACCAGATTTGCAACTATACAGGTATTGTCACCAAATTGTAACAGTGGACAATCAGCAGTGAACATGGTAACGAGAAAAGTAACAATATTATATTTCATCAGCTCAGGCACAGCCTTGGAGTCAATGTGCAAAATGGATATTATTTGAAATTCCAGAAAACACGTTGACAAGATTTTGTCTTATGTGGTTGAATAGTATCAATACAAACCCTAAACAGAAATCAATTGTCCTGTGAATCTGGGTGGAAATCATTTAGCATCTCATTTTCTTTAGACCTGTTTGTGGTGTGTGTAATGGATCAAAAAAGCTTTCTCAAAATGTAATTGATGGACTGCAGTCAGATGCTATCGAACCTGCTGGTGACATGGTTCTTGGCTGAAATCTTTCACTGGCGTAATAGAAGCTTGGGTAGTTGAACAATGTAAGATGTCTTTCAAGTCCAACTGGGAAATGGGCAAAGTTTAAAATGCACACAGAAAAGATAATTCAAGAATAATAGAATGTTATTTACTCCAGTATACATGTGAGATAAATGCGGACTACCTATAGTCAGGTAGAAGGATTATACATTAAACGCAAATGGTACATTCTGCAAAGAAGAGATGGTATAAAAGATTGGAATATCTTTAAATAAATTCAGGAAGCACATCCTTTGCAGTTTCTTTGGAATATGGAAACGTTAGCACGTGAAGATCCAAGTACATATATTGTTGCAGATGTAGAGAAGTAGATACTGCATTGAAGTGACTGTCAAGACTGATATATTACAGTCAGCTGAAGCGCTTTTGAGGAGAAAGGATTGTTGCTTTGCGCTTATAGTAAAGCAGAAACACAAGCCCGTCACAGAAGTTCGAATGGTAGCTGTTGTTAGAAGGTTTCTCCGCTTACGAACCCCTTGTGAGGTTCAAACACGTTCGCCCATATTATATGCCTATGTACAATCCTCCAAACCCTGCACAGTTTACCCGTCCACTTGAATAATTATTCATTACAGGATGCTGGTCTGAACATAGGGTCTATGACAAGACTCGAGATTACATCCCCGATCTATTTCACACTTAAACACCAAAGCGTTCCTTCATTTAGCTGAAAACGTATGTTACTTACGAAATTCGGGAACAAGGTGTATGTTTACCATGCTTTTTGAAATAGTGCACCTAAAGTTTGGTATTCTCTATCACTGGACAAGCTTCAGATATATGTAGATTGTACAGAACAAACTGAAGAGGCAGGTGTTTTTGTAGTAGGTGTGCATTTTCTGTCAGAGGCATTAAACAAAGGGACAGAAGTCTGCTTGCTTGGTCATTAAATCGGTCGGTCGGTTTTCATTATTTCTCTATCACTCACCAGAGTGGTTTGCTACGTTTGAAACATATCGACGGAAGTCTGTATCAATGTAGTATTGCTCAACCCTTGCAAAACATATGGCAATGTTTGGTATTACAGTTTTTCACTAGAATCCAAAATAACGATATCTTTATTGGGAACATAAGCCTTATACTACGGACTGAACTTACTCGCCTCATAACGATATGAGGCAGTCTGTCCATTTTTTATTGTGAATTCATACCTATGACCCCATTGGTGAGCCCTGTAACATGAAAACAGTCGGCTGCAAATGCCTTGACATGATGATTACAATTTCGGTAAATACTGAAGAGAAAGGCAGCAAATTGGTGAGTTGAGATTTTGCTTTGTTACCATTCATTAAAGGGGAAGGATACCTTGTGAATTCTTTTTTTGTTTTATAAAAACTCGGATGGTCAATAAGAGTAAATAATATGGTTTCACTCACGTTCAGGTATGAATATAATAAACTAACAAGCTAAGTCCATCAAATCTCAGTCCACTATCTATAGCAATATGAGATTAAATGTTGAGTCAACTGCTTCTATTGTTATTATTGTAAATATTAAGTGAGACCAACACATGTCGTATAGCATCTTAAATTGTTATCAAATACATTAATTCACAGGGTATCAGTCCACTTTATTCTTGAATGTCTAAATAGGATTAAGAATATTTTGAATGAATGTTTTCAGTTGAATGTTATTGCATACCTTTTAGCATCTTAAGTGAATGCCGATATATAAATATATATATATATATATATATATATATATATATATATATATATATATATATATATATATATATATATATATATATATATATATATATATATATATATATATATATATAACTCGGTGAGTATCAATCTACTAAGAAAGTGCTCTATACCGCAGTGGCAGAGCGTAATAGTTTTGCAAAACTATATAAACTATATATATATATATATATATATATATATATATATATATATATATATATATATATATATATATATATATATATATATATATATATATATATATATATATATATATATATATGAATATTGCTCTATAAATCGGCGCTATATAAATTTGATTGATTGATGGATTGATTGATTGATTGATTGATTGATTGATTGATTGATTGATTGATTGAACCTAATATGTTATTCATTAATTACAGAAATATACATCAATGAGAGGAGAAACGAGAGCTGAGGTAGGAATAGGAAGAGTGTGGAAATGATTAAACTTACCTGTTTCATGACATCTTCCTGGTTAATAAATCAGTTCAGTCCCCATCATTTTTAGTGTATCTTAGCAATCATATTTCGGAACCTGCTTTGGGAGTGACTTTACAAGAATTTTGTTCAGTTCATCTCTATTAAGGATATGTATATCAGTAAGTTAAGCTATTTCGACCACTAGTTTGCTTGTTTGCGTATTATTTTCAAAATGTTTCTATTGTACATGATTTGAGAGACGTATTCTGTATTTGTGAAGCAATTTCCATTTTCTAAAAACACCAACTAGGTTATCTTAATTGCTGTACACATATTTTTTCAAATTTCATATATTTTGGTTTCCCAATAAGGGGTATATCATGTATGATATCTATAGCTTAAAATTTCGCATTCCGATAATTACTGTGTGTACGAACACAAATATAAAAGCTTTGCCCTTATGCAATGTATTTCGTATGCATTGGTGATGCTGATGTCAGTCTGTCTCTGTCTGCATCATCGTTTTATCAAATATAGCTTGTGCATTTCAAACGAAATTAGGTATATGTTGTGCATGGTAATGCCAAGAACTGATAAGGTTTTGGTAAACAACCATTCATGAGGCGTTGGCATAAATAACTGTTTCAGGTGGTTAGGCAATATCCTGATTCTGCATGCCTTAAATTTCATATTACTTCGTACACACATTGATGCTAACAGAGTGCATGTAATGTTAGTTTATCTTACTTACCTTAAGTTAGAACAAGCCTTAAGTCGAAGACATAGTCCCCAACTGGTGTGTTGGCAAATTTTAATGGTTTCTCTAGGTACAAAACTGCATAATTTATTGACCAATTTGCTATTTGACCTTAATGATTGAGATCAAAGTCAAAGGTCAAGATATAAAAAGAAAGAAAGTTTACATGTAGGTATAGACATTTTAATGGAGTCTTGTGTATTCTACTTCTTGAATTAAAGCAGAAAGAAAAGTTTTGGTCATTTCACCTTGAAAATAGTTATAAAGGTCAAAGGTCAATATCTCATTAGAAAGCTCACCATTGATAATATGAGGATAGGCACTTGAATGATGTATATATATATCAAACTTTTGGAGATACAGGCAAATGTGTTTTTTATGAGAAATATGGCTGCCATTTTGCTATACAGGTAAAGCTCTCGAAATTAAGTGACCTGCATATGCATTTCAGTCAAACCCAAGTTACGATTATAACATAACCATCACTTGAAATGTTTGATTAAAAAATGTATGAATATAACCCAAATTTGAATATTTGTCCTTAAAGAAGGTCAAAGGTCAGTCTTAAAAGAAAGGTCATATTTGATAATATAGATGTAGACACTTGAGTCACTACGCCTTATATATCCAAAGGTATGATGCATATTTCGAAATTTAACAACAAATATGGATACCATCAGCCATTTTTGAATAGTGGGTTTTCACCTAAGCACTTATGCCCACAGTGAACAACAGCCCCCGCGCTACTGGGGTATTCATACATAAATATTGATGTAAACATGAATGGTCATGATCTAAACAAAAATATAGACTCATAAGTCTGTTGAAAATATGTAATGCCCTTGGAACCATATGCAGCTTCATCTGCAAATCTTTAGATTCCGCCAATCAAAAATCATTTTCATAAGCTGTCAAATTTGAATTTGTTTTGCTCAGACATTAACCCCCCCCCCCCCTAGGTTTTAGAAACAGGTCTTATCTCTACTTTATAAAATTCTGACGTCATTTGGTAACGTTGAACGACATTGGGATGCAAATTCATGCAATGAGCTGTCCATTTGAATATTGAAGTATCAAGTAAAAACATCATCAACATAACATAATTTTGGTGTTTTTGAAAGTATGACATTTACAGGCGAAACTGTCTTAATAATTATAAATTACGATTCTTCAAAATTAAAGGTCGAAAATATTTGCGGCAATAAACTGGTATAAACCTCATAAATTCAACTGGTTGTGCAGATTTTTACCTGTTCTGATCACTGTGGATGACGCCTTGTTATAGTGGCAGTAAGAATTGATGATAAAATGCAAATTACTTGACAAAGGAGACAATGTCTTTACTTCACTTGCACTGAAGACGTTAAATATTGTCAGTAGATTAATGAGGTATATGTTGATTTATAGTTGTTACCTATTCATGCTAACGTTCGTATTGCATATCAATAGTTTTTTCTTCGGCATGTATCATTCGTATACGCTGAGATGAACACCCATTATTCATTCACAAACCAAAGTGACGTGCATATGTTTCACATAGTGTGTTACCTTTGTCCCAGGTTTGGTTGAAATTGGTTGGTGCATGCCAGAGATGTGAAGGTGAACGTACGGATGGAGCCCAATGTATAAGTCCCCTCTGGGCGGGGCCCGTTGGAGACTAACAATTTGCATAATCATTGATTTTCCGAAGACAACATCCTTTGAACACAAGCTTCAAATTTCACACATAGATGTTAACAAAACAAATGTATCCTAAAAATATTATTGATGCAGTTTTTAAATCTAAAATGTAGAATGGAAGCTTCAAAGTTCATGTAATTTGAAACATACATAGATCAATGCAGTTTAAATTTAAATATGTATTTGCATAATTGATTATTTTCGGCAATTGGGTAATATCTGGGAAAAAAGAAGCTTACAATTTCATAGTTTGGTGTGTATGACTGATAATAACAAATTACATAAGCTTACGTTCTCTATTATCTGGTTGATTTAGTTCTTAATAATTATTGTATTTGAATAATTAATGAAATTTACATATTAAATGACATACCATGTATGGTAGCTAAGAATATCACAATCTGATGAAGGGTGAAAGAACTAATCGAGAGGGATTACAGAAGCCTTCAGTTCACATCTGATGTCGACATTAAACAATGTAATTTAGGGAATGACACATACATATCAATTTTAGCACTCTTGCAACTCAATCTGATCAAAAGTTTGATGTGGTGAATACGTCTTGGCTTCGACTCACTCCCGGAACAACAAAATCGAAAACAAAAGACACTAAAGAAATATATATAAATATAGAAATATAGAAGTATTCACCATGTCAGATTTTAAGCAGATTATTCAGTAACTAAATTTGTTGAATTTGTTGGAGGCTTGGGTAAACTATATTACTTTTGTTTCCATGTTAAATGTGTGCCTCGCAGCTTTCTCGTTTCAGGATTCCGACTTCATTTTTTAAATCACGTTTACAATAGTAGGGTGTGTTTGTTCTGTACTCTATTGTGTTGATTTCGTGATTACGTATAATATGTAAGATTTCTCAACCATCTTTCCCATTTCATAATGTACAGGTATATGACGTCTTCAACATGTTTGATGGGCTGTCGTATTTTTTAGCACAACTGAACGTATTAGGTTTAGTATTGCTGTAGGTATGGATGGAAACATGTCTGTGTGTGGAGGTAGGGGTGTAAACAACCTAAAGTCCAAAACTGCTTGACCTATTGCCATGATATTTGGTGGGTATATTTTGTTCAAATCAAAATGATCTTACCATGTGTGCGTGATTTTGGTTTAAAAATGTCATTTTCGGTAAATGAACTTGAAATCAAAACTACCGTGCAGATTGGTCTGGAATTTGGTGGGAATTTTTTTAGGAGTATGTAGATTAAGATTTGTTCATGACACGATGGTTCCATCAACAATATGTAAATTAGGGTTAAAATGCGTCTCTTTGGTAAAAAAACTGCAGAACAGATTGGGCTGAAATTTGATGGGATGTATTTGGGGATGTATAGATAAAAAAATATTAAGTATATAATCTCATCATTGATATGCAAATTAGGCTTAAAATGTGAATTTTGGTCAAAGCTTGTATTTCAAAAAGTGCTTGGTCAATGAGACTGTATTTTTGGTGAGATGTTTCTAGAAGTGTTATTCTGCAGATTTTGTCCAAAACATGTTGACGCTATTGGCCCTGGCAAACATGACCACGCCCTTAGCAATAATCAAATGCCAGTATATTTTGCTAAAATAACATCATCATCTGTTAGGCAGGTGAGTAAACATTTAAAAAATATATACAAATATCCGTAGCAGCTATGGCCACACCCATATCAACAGGCAAGGGCTTGTGTATTTCACAGCGACAACAACAGAGATTCATTGACAAGTGAACAAACATTCCAAAAATGTATGCAGATGTGTGTAGCAACATGGCCTCGCCTATAGCAACATCTAAATGATCGCGTACATTGGGAAAACAACAACAGGGATGGATAGGCAACTGGATAGTCATTCAGCAAGTGAACACCTATACCTAGCACGGATCAGAATATGAATAAACATTACAAAAACTGTACAGTTGTGCTACAACACCATTGGTGCTATTACTTATTGAATAACAAGTGAAACACGTTTTCCCTTCTCTTGCAATATCATATCTGTAGGGAGGTTTGATACTTCTTAATTTGTTTGTGCTGTATGTAAAGATTTACACGATGAAACACACTCGGGTTAATGTAAATTTTAGTACTACTGACTATTTCTGTTACATTTTTAGCTTTGATTTACTCTTCGTTTCACTTTTCAGGAATGTTATGATACAGCTTCGTCCCAGTTTGATGTATTTAATAGGACATCGTTTTTGGCAAATGTCAATTATTCACCTGGGAAAAGGGTCACTGACATTTAGCCTAAACTGTTGTCTTTTAAATCAATAAAAACAGAAAGAGGTTATACTGCGAATTCGACGGATTTGGAGCCCCCCCCCCCCCCCAGTATTGTTACGCAACTCCCGTATTACTCCCTATATTACCCTGTTAATGAATAAATTTGAAATCGAAACCTGGCTTCTTACGCATCATATCGTAATGATAATGACTAGGTATAATGATGGAGAGATGTAATGGTCAAGACAGGTTGAAGTATTTCCCAGCAGAATTAAGAAAGTTATTAGTGCATGATATTTCGAGCACCTCAGAACAAATGTCAGTAGCGTATTGCGAAAAAGAAAATGGTCCCGTGTTTTTTGCGCAAACTCCTAAAACTTGGTCTGTGCAGTATAAATACTTTTGACAACTTTATTTCTTTTCCTCTTATGGTAATCACTTCACAGATATTTCCCGACAATGCCATCAAAAGAGAATTACGACCTCAACAAGTTCGTTGTACAAATGATGGTTGTGAATGGAAAGGTCAATTCATTGACTATGAGGTATGCCATATATTTTTTGACATATACACTTAATATATAGCTTTTGCTGTATAGTATTTAAAAGGTACTCACAGTGACGTACTTACTAAATAAAACTCATTAAACACCATTACCAACTGACTTAAATCAAATCTGGTGTAAAGATATAACTTATAAACGATCCAAAGACGTAATTTATCATACGTCTCAACAAATGTTCGGGAAATTCCTACAGTAACTACGCAATTTACTGTTCTAACAATGTCACAACAATTGTAACGTCATAGAAGACATGCATCAATATGGACATTTTACTTAAATGTGATTTCATTTAAATACAATGTATTTTCAATGGAGTAAAACGCTTATAAACTCCGCTTGTGCCACTTTAATTGTTAATGAAATCATTGCATACTGCTGTTAACAAACCAATTGCGATATACGTATTTTCAAACAGGAACACTACGAGATTTGTGACCATCAGTTGATAAAATGCATCAAAAGAGGTTGTGATACCCAAATAAAAAGAGGCGATTTGGCCATTCATTTGGAAACTGAATGTGACATGAGAGCAGTGAAATGCAAGTATTGTAAACAAGATGTTGCAAAGAAGAGTTTGAAGGTAATTATCTTTTTCTCTATTTTTTGCGGCAACAAAGTTTGTCATTAATTCCAAAGTACTATGTATGTATAGGATGGATAGGAAAAACTGATAATAAAATCACGACCGATGCATTATTGAATTTGTGTGTAATGAAATTTAGTTTAACATCTTGATAGAAGCAATTTCTTTCAAAGGAAGTTCATGTGTGGTGTGAAATGTATGACATGTTTCCACTTTCCGTATAGTGTGTCTGTCTGGCTACCTGTGAACATGCAAATTCTAATGCACCAAATGTAATAAAACTTTCTCCACATCATCCTTTATGAAAACATCAAGAACTTAAAAGGTTCTTGTAAACATATAATGAATAATTATGAGTTACTGTAGAAATTATTTGACTGTCCGTTTTGCTTAGTTGCAGCAGACAATTAATCTTGTTGGTTAGCAGTTGGAAAGTAAACAATTAGCCCCATAAAACTCCTTGAGACTATATGTGGTCATTTTAGTGTCAGTTTACCCTGTCTAGCTGTGGACTCAAACTTCATTAATTACTAGTATCACATCACACATGCACACATACATACACAATGTTTTACACAACAAGATTCTTCATGAAATTCATGTATAGTTCGGTTTTGTTATGATTTTAATAATGGTAAATGATTAACAAATGAAACTTCCTTTACGTTGTTATTATTTAATAACAAAATAAAAAAAGAAAACACTAGTATCAACTTTTAGTGAAACTTTTACAACTTTAACTTTTAATACTACTCTGATGTCGTCATCATAAAACAACAAACTTTACAACATGTATTGACAACTCACAACTTTAACTTTATAGTCCGGTGGCAACATTGCGAGACTATAATAAAATATTTCTGGTATATACATGTACTTAACATGCAACTACAACTTGTCCATGTATTGACAACTTATACTACTTTAAAGTTAGCCTTCATAACAAAGAGTTACTAACGCAGGTTCGAGCCCCGTCGCTGCCTGCTGTTTGTTTCCGAGTGGCTAAAGTCCTTGGGCAAGATTTGAACCACGACTGTGCCTCAGTCAACCCACCTGTATAACTGGGGACCTGGTAGGATGTAGGTTGCAATGTGAAGGCTTTAATCATATGTGCTTAAATGGCTGCAATGGATTGTATGCTCCCCGGGGAGTTGAGGAAGACTAAAGGGCCGTTGTGCTGTTCTGATCCGAGCAAGGGGTAATAATTGTAAAGCGCTATATAAGAACCCAACATTATTATTATCAACGCATATACGCATATTTTATATGCAATGTTTACATCTAAGTCATTTCTAGTCCCGTTTCTCTGGATAATCTAATTTATCGGGTTGCGCCACTTGTATGGAATTTCGACTCAAATTTCTCTTTGATAGGGCTGTTGCTTGGATTTGAAAAATCAATGCCTCGCTGATTTGCCCTGTTAAAGTCTGCAATTCTTGTTGCAAATGTTTGACTTGCGATCCAAGGTTTTTCAGGGACATTTCCTTTGCAATATTTCTGTAGCATGACTTTGTCAAGTTGTCAATACATGAAAAACGTATAATTGCATGCAAAGTTTTCGTCTGGATTCCAACTATGGTTTCTAAACCCTAACCTGTGAGTGGACCTTTACATGTAATGGTAACAATACTGTATAGGAACGTAACTAGATTATTAAAGATTATACCATTAACGTTTTGTTATAGTCTTGTTGTCACGTGACTATGACATTACTAGTAAAGTTGTATGAGTTGTCAATACATGATGTAAAGTTTGTTGTTTTATGACTGGACGTCAGAGCAGTATTAAAGTTGAAGTTGTAAAAGTTTCACTATTAAAAGTTGATACTAGTATTTTCTAGTAATATGTTAGTAAATACTGACAATACAAAAGTTGAAGTTGTTAGTCTTTACAGCTGATTTGACAAAATAAAGAACAACCAGATTTAAACTGAATGCCTCCCATAAGGGAATCACTAATTATGCAAATAATTCATTAAACTAAAAAAAACTATGGTAACAGGCTGTTTTTTGGACAAGCGTGCTTTCTTAGGTTAATGTATGTAAGAATGTATGATACTGCTTAATGCAGTCTTAAGATATAGCTTAATTAACGAAAATCATTAATTATGCAAATTATTCATTAACACTGTAAGGTACATCAACTAACTTTATAGGACATACACAATTTCTTATGGTTAATGTATGTACTATATTGTATTGAGATTGAAGCATGCAGTCGTAAGATATAGCCTAATTACCAAGAATAATTAATTATGCAAATTATTCATTAACACTGAAAGGTACACCAAAAAGCTTTACAGAACATATGCGATTGTTATGGTTAACGTGTGTACTGAATTATATTGGAATTGAAGTATGTATTCTTAAGATATAGCCTAATTACCGAAAATCATTAATTTTGCAAATTATTCATTAACACTGTACGATGCATCAACAAACTTGATAGGACATATGTGTATTCTTATGGTTAACGTATGTTCTAAATTATGTTGAATTTAAAGTATGTATTCTTAAGATATAGCCTAATTACCAAAAATAATTAATTATGCAAATTATTCATTAACGCTGTAAGGTACATCAACGAATTTTATAGGACAAATGTATGTTGTTATGTTTATCGAATATACTACATTATATTGAAATTGAAATATGCAGTCTTAAGATATTGCGTAATTAGTTGATTTCATTAATATGCAAATTTCTCTAATTAAACATTAACAGGTCTAGCTATTACCCTAAAGATTATATATCCCACATTTCATTACAATTGAGCCAGCCAATTTTTAGAAAATGATAACACAGACAGACAGACAGACAGACAGACAGACAGACAGACAGACAGACAGACAGACAGACAGGCAGACACACACACACAGACACATAGACACACAGACAGACATTCCCCTTTTAATACCTCCCGTACCCTTACGGGAGGTAAAAATGAATGTTAGCCTCCCAGTTTACTTCATTTGTGGAAGTGTATACAGTATATGACTTGTAGATTTACGATCTTATCTCAGTTGATCTTATCACAAGCATTCAATGGGTTTGCCCGAATGAATACAAAAGTTTATACTGTACAAGGAGTTTTCTGCTTTTCCTTGACTACTGTAAGTCTTGCTTTCTTTTCAGAGATATATGCTCATCAATTTTGTGTTTGAATGAGTCCATGTAAATACCTGCAAATTATAACTATGAAAAATGCACATATTTAAAGTATAATTACTTACGATTGTAGAAGCTATATCATTAAAAAAAATACATGGGACTAGTATACAAGGCGACTACTATAAAGTGTGTGCACCCTGGTGATATTATGTACCTCTAAGTTTTAGTGTAACTTCAACAATGTCTGTCACTGTTGTAGCAAATGTTGAGACAAAGTTGGAAACCAATTCTAGTAATCTAACAATATATATGTAAACATTTATTTTTGTTCTTTATTTTGTCAAATCAGCTGTAATCGTTTTCAAAAAGAATTGAACTATAAATGAACTTTATGAAGTATTTTGTAGTGTAAAACACTGTGTATGTATGTGTGCATGTGTGATGTGATACTAGTAATTAATGAAGTTTGAGTCCACAGGTAGACAACAGGGTAACCTGACACTAAAATGACCACACATGCCCGCAATGAGTTTTATGGGGCTAATTGTTTACTTTCCAACTGATAACCAACAAGAAAAATTGTCTGCTACAACTTAGCAAAACGGACATTCAAATAATTTCTACAGTAGTTACCTAACTATTAATTAGTCCTTAGGCTATATCTTAACAACACGATCTTAAAATTCGCTTAAATTTAATATTAGTACATCAGACGACAAAGTGCACGTGCCATTAAATGCTTGTTGATGTAGGTTTGGCTCATTTGCCTAATTAAATGATTTCAGGTAATTAGGCAATATCTTTAGAATGCATTCTTCAATTTTCATACAATTTAGTATTTGTAGCTAAATGGACGATAACAAAGGGAATAGGAACTAAAACGCATCTTGTTCTTGTAGTTTATAGTAATTACCTTAATTAATTATTGTTGGAATTAGTGTATTGAAGAATGCACGCTTTAAATTTCATATAATTTGGAAAATGTATTCTTAAACAAAGCACATACGTCCCATATAGCTTGATGGTGTAACAAGCTTTTGCTCTTTGCTAACGGGTAGGGGAGGGGGTAGATTTGGGGCATTCAGCAAAAAAAACCCATTTTGTTTAAAGTAAGTAAACTTTAGTTTCCAGTTGGGAATGTCTTCAGAAATATAATTAATTATTAGCTGGCTTCTGTTAATATTGGCCATCTTATAACATGTCAGAGGGCTACAGTACTTTCTCAGGCCTTATTTAGACTTCTTTTCATGAGTGATTTAAGCAATAATCCCCGCCGAAGGCGGGTATACACTCGATTTTGGTACAATTCGCGACATATAGCACGAGCCGAATGGCGAGTGCCATATCACAGAGGAGGGCGTAAGGGTCTCACGTGATGCCCATGTTATCGTTTCGCGATAGAGCTTCCGTTGATGACCTCGGTGAGTATATCATGCTTTTATCCGTTTTATTACCATTTGCGTCATTAGTCTTTCGTTCAGACGATCACTATTTTTCAAAATGACCATTACGAGTGTAATGCAACATGGTAATCATGTTTTCAGTTTTTATAGTGTGTCTAAAACGAACACAAACTTTGGTACTCGACAAGTCAATGTTATCGATATCTACATTTCTGGGGTTTTCACCTCGGTCGTTTTAACACAAAATTATGTTTCTATGTATGTTTTTGTCACTTTTCTATTAATTATTGTCATGAATTTCGTGGTAAACGTCACATCACTTGTCAATGGAGGTCACTTTTGACTGTGGGTCGGATTACCCGCTTTCTACTTTGTCTATTTCTAACAATACCCATTTAAAAGTAAACAAGAATACATCTATTTTGAAAAATTTGTAAATTTAGGGCGAAAAACCGGGCCGACGAGATGGTTTAATACGAGACAAAATGTAACATGAAGAACAGAAGAAAGTCCAGATTTGGCACAACAAATCGGCTAGCGATAGCAACGAATCTGAAAATAAACAGAAAAATGACTTGATAAGAGTGAAAATGGCAAAATTCTAAGGATACAAGAGAAAATGCTGAAAATTAGTGTTACAGGTAACGATCATTGCACGACACGAGTGTCAATAAGCACACCCGGCCAGCAAGTGTTGGACAGCCTTCAACAGCCAAGCCACTGCGCGTGTTATATCCATGTATGAGTATGCACAATGGGTCGCCATCTTGAAAACATCCAAAATCAACAAAAAGTAATGACAATTTATACACATTATAAAGCCGGGTATTCGGGAGATCGCTGCAGAACCACGAAATTCATGACAATAATTAATAGAAAAGTGACAAAAACATACATAGAAACATAATTTTGTGTTAAAACGACCGAGGTGAAAAACCCGGAAATGTAGATATCGATAACATTGACTTGTCCAGTACCAAAGTTTGTGTTCGTTTTAGACACACTATAAAAACTGAAAACACGATTACCATGTTGCATTACACTCATAATGGTCATTTTAATAAATAGTGATCGTCTGAACGAAAGACTAATGACGCAAATGGTAATAAAACGGATAAAAGCATGATGTACTCACCGAGGTCATCAGCGGATGCTCTATCGCGAAACGGTCACATGGGTATCACGTGAAACCCTTCCGGCATCCTCTGGTTAGAACATGTGTATTTGATTGGGATATGTTTAGACGTTATGCAAGTCATATCGATATGCTAATGTAAAAGATCTAAACATGTGAACTCTAATTAAACAAAGCGGGTCATTCTGAACTTCTGAGTGTTATTATGAGGGTTGGATGTTGGTACGGATATTCAAAATAAAAATAGTTCATCACTCATGACCACCATCACCACTGTCGCCGCCGCCACCATAAGCTTTAATTGTTCAATTGTAAGTGACGTTTAAACATATAATTTAAAGTCACAAACTGAAAACTGAAAAACATAGAGGATGGACCTAAAAGTTTAATAGTTTGGTTCTTTCTAGCTACGGCCACCTGAAAAAATATTTTGAAACCTGTACCTATGCACTAATTATAACATCTCCTCGCATCCGTGACCATAACCAAAGCAACAGTGCTGATTATCTAATTTCTTTTTCGGCTTCTAAAGTAGCCTCCGCTTTATTTTTGAAAACACTGAAAAAACGTGTAGATCATTAAATGCGTATACTAACCCGACAGTAGTCTTTGGAGGAAATATAACCTGGAAACTGAAATATCATTTTCTTTAGCGAGAATGGCGATATATCAGTGAAATATCTCAAGTGTTGCCAACTTTATTTCATGAAAGGATTTTATTGATGGCTATCGGATTACAGATTGCGGACATTGTGGACGAATTGAAATTTGCTGTTTCAAATAAACATAATTATATAATCATAACAGAACCCAATTCCGCGTGAGTTCCAGTGTGGGTACTCAGAGGTGTTATTTGCATTCATGCTTGTGTAGTGCTTTGTGCAGCACTTTCACTTTCTAAGCTCGTGAAATTACAATGCAAAACACTCTTAACCCAAAGTACGCCATACGCACTCATGCGTTAGGGTTTTTTGTCATATTACATTAAATGACCAGTAATTTTGTATTGCCCCGATTTTTATTGCAAGCATGTTTTCCAATTATTTCATTCTGACAGGGTCACCTAGAGGAGCAGTGTAATAAATTTCCAGTGGCATGTGATCTTTGTGGTATTACCAATATACCAAGAGATATGGTAAAGATAAATTAAGCATTTTTATCAAAATGATTATCATTATTATAATAAAAGATTGCGTAATGGACAATCATTCTAGACCACCAGTGTTTACTATATCCGTCATGCTACTTATTACTTACGAGAAAGGATTGCCATTGAATATCATATCATAAATATCAAGTATAGAATGATGTGAACATGGATCCTTGAACATATGAATTTCTCAGAGAAGTAGAGACTTTGTCTTAAAGAAATATATTAAAGTTACATGGCGTCCTGTCCTGTTTTCTGCAGTGAATACATGATAAGACTTACCTACACAGATATTAAATTTTCCTTTAAAGGTATTTTAAAATACACGTTCTATCTATTCTGTCTGTCTGTCTGTCTGTCTGTCTGTCTGTCTGTCTGTCTGTCTGTCAGTCTGTCTGTCTGTCTGTCTATCTATCTAATAATATATATATATATATATATATATATATATATATATATATATATATATATATATATATATATATATATATATATATATATATATATATATATATTATAATATACATAAATTTGAAAGAAGATGAGCTTATTACATTATTGGATTTACGCTATGGTCCGTTTCAGCAAAAGCTTAAGGATCATCAGTTGTACACCTGATGATCCTTTTGGTGAAACGATAATGTAATAACATACTCGTCTTATTTCATATGTATGTATAAATGCTCTTCAAGCAGATTGAGCACTCTACTTGGCGAAAGAAGAATGAAACTCTATATATGTATGCGTATATATATATATATATATATATATATATATATATATATATATATATATATATATATATATATATATACACGCATATATGCATTTGCGTGTATTTCTTATTTATCTATTCATTTATTGCTGGTTTATCCATAACTTTAGTATTTCTATCTCTGACAATCTTGCAGCTTCTTAATCACCAGGATGCAGAAGTAGGAGACTGTACAAAGAAATTAAAACCTTGCGCATATGCTAACATTGGATGCAAAACCTCGGTAAGTGGAATAATATCATGATGTGGAAGGTCTATCCTGGTTATCAGTTATTTGAGAATTCTTTATATCGCAGTTAACGATGTTAACGATGGCCAGGTGTCTTTTAATGGAAACAATCTTTGTTCAAAATCAGTTATCTCTTCGATTCCCTGGCGAACTTTGTTCAAACATGCTAACAACGAACATAGGAAACATATGAACAAACTTTGCTACGAACTTACTATGTGCAAGTGTCACGGGTGAGCTTTCAGTGTGTAATGTTCATTTTGTCTGTGACGTTAACCCCTTGATCAACTGCGTCGGATTCATATTAAATAAATGTAAGTTATTTTCTGTATATCAGTAATTTTTATTATCTGTTTGAAAGCCACTCTAGCATATTAATACTACGTGATGTAGTATATTTGTTTTCAATTATCTCGATAATACATTTGCATATTGTCATTATTATTTTAATTCTAGGTTCCGATGCAAATGGTAAGCGAACACATGGACGAGGCAAAGGTAGAACACATTGATCTGATCTACAGAGAGACATCAAAAATAAATTCATCTATTGCCACAATTACACGGGAGAATGATTTGTCAGGAATACGCAAAACGACGTCTGAAAACCAAACCAAAATCGAAGTTATTCATAAGGATGTGAAACAATTGGAAGACGACTTCAAGCTGATAATCAAACAGCAACGAGACACTGATGTGAGTAAAGGTGGAATAAAGTCTCTCGCACCGACTATCGACAGACAAATGACGTTGTTGGACGAGTCGAAGAACAAGATAACTGTCCTCGATACTAAAGTGACAACATATGAAGGTAATCACCTTATATTGCATTTCCTTTATTTGACAGTTTAGAAACTGTACCTCCCGTCATGACTGGTTGTACTGACTTTTCATTTATTTGCCAGATGGGCTGTGGGCAGGAGAAATGTAACACAACATTGTATAATGAGTTGTTTGTATATTTTCACATTTAGCCCTATTTAAATAATTGAATTGCAACTGATAGACAAAAGAATGGCACATATATTGTTTGCAGTAATGTTGAAATAAAAAGACCACAAAATAAATATGACATCTTCAAAATAAGCCATCACACAATGATATGCAGCTTAGGTTTAAAAAGTAGTTTTCTTCAAGAAGAACAAACACGTACAATACCAGTGAGATAGGCCTAAATATTGAGCACGATTGTTTCCAATTGAACGTTCGTGATCGTCACCGGCCGACACCAAAAGTGATTCACATATTACCTCAACATATACAAAGACAAACTGCTTCAGTTGGGTTTTTGTCGTTACTGAATATTTTTTTTCAAATGCTTGTTTCAATGTGTTGTATTTTGCTATATGAAGGTATTGTAGCAGTACTCAATAGTCAGATTGAGAGGGATGCACAAGTTGTACAAATCCTGGAAAGACAAAGAAAACAAGACAGAGAGTTGCTTGAATCCTTGGAGAGAAAGATCAAAGCTCAGGATCGCATCATAGCACTGAAAGATGTGGCATTGGCAGAACAAGACCTGCGTATTCAGTCTTTGGAAATGGCATCCTATGATGGTGTCCTGGCCTGGAAGATCAACAATTTTCACCAGAAACGGCAAGATGCACTGTCTGGGAGAACCACATCAATCTACTCACCATGTTTCTACACCAGTCGTCATGGTTACAAGATGTGTGCCCGGATCTATCTAAATGGCGATGGAATGGGTAAAGGCAACCATGTATCTCTGTTCTTTGTCATAATGAAAGGGCCCTTTGATGCTCTCCTCAGGTGGCCATTCAGACAGAAGGTATGAAAACACACACACACACACACACACGTGCGTGCGTGCGTGCATGCATGCATGCATGCATGCATACAGACAGACAGACAGACAAACAGACAGACAGACAGACAGACAGACAGACAGACAGACAGACGCATAACATAACACTCCCTTACGGGAGGTAAAATAGTATAGCCTTGATATTGGGTTATATGCCTTCGGTGCTCTGCTACATGTCGTGTTTATTTAAGCCTTGCCCTCAGACATATAACCCAATATCAAAGGCAAAAAGATGTTATACTTTAAATGTGAGGGTGACATAGTATACACCACCATCATTCAATATATTTAACTTCATGTGTTTTGATGGTTATTGCAGGTAACATTCATGTTATTGGACCAGAACAACCGGGAGCACGTGATTGATGCATTTCGACCTGATCCGACATCCAATTCCTTCAAGAGACCAACCAATGACATGAACATCGCCTCTGGATGTCCACTGTTTATGCCAATCAGTCAGCTCGACAGCAGCCAACATGCCTATGTCAAAGACGATGCAATGTTTTTGAAGGTCATTGTGGACACATCAGACATCGCTTAATATTGACACGAGAAAATACATGATCAAATTGATTGCAATTCGTGAAACTAAACACAGAAACAAATTCGAAGAAATTTTATCCTCCTAAATTAAATTAAAAACTAACTAAAACTAACCCCAAGAAACGATAGGGCTCGATTTCCCGCTATATAAGAGCAAATATGTATTGCCTGTTATTTCGGATCCTAGTATAAAGGTGGTTTAGCGTTGTTTTGAATGTTACTAAATAAATCACGGTCTTAACTAGGTATTAAAAACTTATATCATTTTACTATTGAGGTCTGAATGTTTCATCTAATATAAATTAAACCTCAAAGTCCTAGATGACCAAAATTGATCAGCCGGTGATACAAAATATTATTTGAAGAATTGTTGGTCATTAGTCTTGAAGTAAAAATTAGTGATTGTGAATAGAATGTTATATTTCTCGGCGGTTGGGTTAGTACTTGCAGAAGGAATAAGTCGGGCCTCGATCGATTATGACAATGTGGACGAAAGGAACGACAATGTCAGAATCGAGGCCCGACTTACTCTATCATCTAACAGGACTAATATAGGGGAAGCCACGTGTGGATGAATATATTACAACAAAACAAAACAAGTATCAATTGATAACACTCTGGTTCCAGAGACTGGCACAGTTGTTGTTGTTGTTGTTGTTGTTGTTGTTGTTGTTGTTGTTGTTGTTGTTGTTGTTTTTTGCGATTTTTATTTATCGGATTGCAAATAAAACAAATCTTGCGTGACCGCGAAATCAAATGAATTCGTAACACGGTTTCAACCAACCGACTAGCTCAGTTTGCAGAGAGACCAATCATATAAATAATTTACAAGATGTGTTTGAAACAAACATATTAGCTTAAAGCGGGGTGTCTTCTTATGACTTCTTCCTGATGCAATGAAAAATGAGGTCGCATGAAGCGTCACTTGAGAAAAACTTGTTATGACAAACGCTGGCCCTACAGTCAAGGTAATTACGTATATCAACGTCTTGTAAAATAGTGTATATCAACATGTTCGTACAATTATAGTTTTAGTCTGTGCCTATCTGTAATAGTAAGCTGAATCACTTAAGTGATATATATCGAAATTTGTATTTTAAGTAGAACGTTTTCATAAAATTTAATTACATAAATCGTGTGCACTGATTGAATAGGTGTTGGTGTCCATATAAAACATCTTTTGAATATTAAGATTGTTTGTCGCTCCTTGATAAAGTATTGTACAGACTGTACAGACAGGATTAACAAACAGAATGAAGATACATCAGCTGATATATGATCTAGAAAACAAATTGAACCATACAAGCGTGCAACATATGTGATTCAGAAGTTCAATCCAAAAACAGCTTGAGGACAATGAGCAGCCAAAGCTCCATGTCATTCAAAGAGACTGGAGATGTATTGCTACATTTCGTAATCTTTACCCAAATGTCAGATATTAATCCTAACATTTAAATTTGCCGCGGTATTTTGAGAGGTGAAAGTTCACATCATGTTAAATACATGTAGGACGTGTCGCCGTGAAAATGTCTTTGTACATGCAAACCATTCAAATTGCTGGTACCGATTTATCACCCGCACAGACAAGGAAAAATCGGTGCGACGTGGTATTTTGCAAAATGAGCCAGTCGGAATGTTGATTAAAACCATTTTGCGCAATCTCGTGTTATGCCGCGGTCATGCGATATGTCAATGTATATTCGCAAAATGATTTTAAAAAATCACAAAAAATCTTAATAAAACAAAATCCCAACTTTGCCAGTCTACATTTCCAGTACTTATATATTCAGGGGGAGTTTACAATTAGTTTAAGTTGGTTTTGCCATGTACAATTCTGACGGGAGTCAAAACCCTTCTGAGACGTCACAGCAAGGAAGAAAGCGCGCAAGTCCACCTAGGACATTTATTTGTAATTCGGTTCATACGTATTTCCTTGGGATTTTTATGCCATTCACCCGCTGGTTTATCCATCATACAACAGTGAAGTTACTAAACCACCTTACTACTCAAGGTTAAGCGTGTTACACGCTAATTAGTTCGAGTATTTATTTTTAAAATGTTAATCAAATCCTTGATGAAACTATCATAGTATGATATTAATGTCGATGTATGGCTACTATGACGTTACGATTGTCTTCTGGCATTGTTAGGACAGTTGATTGCATAGTAGCGATTCCCTGAACATTTCTGATACGTATGATAAATTACGTCATCGAATCGCTTATAAGACAGTCATATCTAGGTTTGAGTTTAGCTGCAACAAAATATTCAGTTTCGGCCCTATACGTGTACGACATAGGCGTTTATGAAATAAGTCCACATGTGATACCCATTGCTGTATGGAATTATAAAAACGCAGGTCAATGCACATAAATATAAAACTGTTATATAGCTATATAATACCGCAAAAAGTAAATTTGCTTTAAGTGGTATAATTATAGAATTTGTAAAATATATCAGTGTTCTTTATGATAAAGTAAATGTTTAAATTAGAATATAAAGTAAAGGATGTAGTTACTGCAATTGTCTGCGTCCTAGAAACACTTTGTATTTGGACTGAGTAATACGTAAAGATGTGACAAGATACGTCTACCTTTACACAGCTACAATGACCAATGTGCTGCAATCAGGATCCACTAAATATATGCTGTATATTCCGACTGTACAGCAAAGATCCAGTAAACATGAGATTATGAAAGACGTTTCATCTGTATGACCTTGTTCAGAAAGTATGATATAGCAATGATGCAGCTATCAAATCTTTAAGATCAGCACTTGTAGTGGAATGATAAACTGCATACCAGACGATATATGTGGTATGAACTCGAACATAGACTTTATTTACAGCATTAATTAACATCCACTTCCGAGTTGTAATGAGCAAGTCATGCAGTAAGCATCCGGTATCCCCCGTCTAAACACTGTTGTGCAGTGATGCAGTAAGGATGCAAGTGCGCTCTACAACTAGTATTTACCAAATGATGAAGTGAGGATGCAACACACATCGGCTTCTACTCTGCAAGATGTGTTAAGTGAGATGCAGTATGGATGCAGTAAACATCGCCATTCTACAAATTGTTATACAGTGATTCAGTAAGGATGCACTTACCATTCCGTTTACAACTAATATTATATTGACCAAAATGACACACTGAGGATGCAATGCTAGAGTGTATGTTGTAGTAACCACACCACCTGCTTTATTTCTAAAAGTCGTATCGACCGATAGAATAATACAACTGTGGCTTTGTATGTACCTACTTCACCCGCCATGTTGTCTTGACTCTGCGATGCAGTAAGGATACAACAACCACTCATGAGACTGAAATGTGTATGTATGAACCCCGCAATACGCCTTGAATTGGATTCAGTACAGTTCAACCTGTCAACTGTAAGGAAAGATTGTATCAAATGAGGCAGCGAGAAAGCGGTAAAATATAGTACCTAATCTATTCTGTAGAAGATTTGCAGCGTACATGTTCTACACATAACTCCATATGTATTTCAAACAAAGTGAGTGAGTGGTTCAGCAGGATCCTTCACACAACATCTACATCAATCCTTAATGTTGTTGTAACCAAGTAGATCAACAATGTCGGAGAACACTATCCCATTGCCAAATGACACTTCACAAGTTTACTGATTTTGACTTGGTAAGTATATGTATAAGATTTTAAATCAGTCATCTATAAATCAGTTATGTGGCTCTTTAAAAGTTAGAATTGTTTTATATTATGGGATGTACCAAATAGTGCCAAAGCATTAGGTTTCGTTGCGTATAAGTGACCATTAGTGGCATGTAACCTTTCTGCAGTGTCTCACTTCAATTGGGTTTTTTGTTTACTATTTCAGAGTATCGATTACCTACAAAGTGGAAATGCAAGAAGCGGAATCGGTTTCACATTCTTCATTTCACATACTTACTGCGTATTACAAATCCATGCATTCAGAATTCAGGATGGACGTATCAGTATATATTTCTACACCAGGAATAGTCTTTTCCATTGTGTGAAAGGTCAATAGAACTGAAAGAATTATATGGATTTGTCAACACAGTTATCTTTAGACTGAAGTGAAGGATAAACACCCATTTGTTCATTTTTGAACACAGGGCGAAAAAGCATGTTAGTGATGATTTGATTTGATTTCGTTTGTGGTTGAATCGTGGTTTTCCTGTACGTTGTTTTTCTTTCCCTGGCTAGTTCTTTCTTTATATTGACCGAATAAAGACGACTATGTCCTTTCTTCTATTCGAGTCCACTCGCCTAAAATGAAATCATTTTACAACATCTGATAAACCAAGGTATCAGTTATACGGACAGTTTACTCACGTTTTCACACCAAATAAACATTCTATTGAATACTATCGAGATGTAAGGCGGAACATCTATTCAGTATGCGATTGAATATGTCTGGTGTGAAAATCTGGGTAAACTGTGCATGTGTAACTGATACCGTGGTTATTTAGAAGTTCTAAAATGAGTTCATTAAAATGGGGGGGGGGGGGTTGAATACAAGACATGGTGTCTTTCTGGCTTAATGCACTCTCTTTATATTGACTGGAGAGAAAAGACTAGACAGGGAAAGAAAAATAGCAGTAAAACTAGTTTTATTCAACCACTTAAATACTTTTAAAATAAATCAAATCAAATCAAATCATCACAATAAGCTTACTTTACCATGAGGTTGGACGATATTATCCTCGACATTATATTTACCGTCATGTAAAAAGTGTTTTGTACCTATGACCAAGCAAGGTACTTAAAAAGAGTGACTATGTTAAAGATGTTTAAGAGCATGTATTTGTGCTCGTTCAGAAACACAGACTTTACCTATTTAAAGAGAAATATGTGTGCAAAAAAAACTATGGAGGTTTCAACGACAAAGACGTTAAGTTTATAGCCTGAAATACTCACTTTATAGAAGTTATGATATTCAAATTATGTTGTCAAATATAACGGTTAGACTTTCGAATATCATACAGAGCGCAGTCAAATCCATCATAATAACAGACTTCGTGTATACCATGTCTGTGAATTCGGATTTATGAACTCTTCCTATTTGTTTGAAGTTTAGAATCAGCTCTAGACCGGGAATTTCCATTTTTCCAATGGATTTCTCAGATATATTCTAGAGTAGATTTGCTCGTAAATACTTGTTAATTGCAGTCTTTTTTCCTTGACATTTAATCATACTTCACGTAGTTGTACTAGTAGAAGATTACAAAAACGTATGAGACAAGCAAATGTATATCTACATACGCATACTAAAATGGAAAAGAAAAGAACAAATCCAAATACTTTTTCAAAATTAATCGAATTATTTCTCGTTCAAAAGTAGTATTTACACAGCAAAGTATGTTTAGAAACTACCATTGTTTCTTTAATAATATTCAAATCTGACAATGTTTTTAAAAAAGTGTTTTACAAGTGTTAAATGTAGGGTATGTAGAATGTGGTGTGTGTATAGGGACATGGGGAAAGTTATTCAGATATATTTGCTCAAATTTCTTCGTTCGAAACACTTAGGGGGGAATTAAAGTGTGGCTGGAACTATCGTAAATCACCATTAAGGATGTTTTAAAGCCTAGGAAAATATACTTTTGTATCTTTACGCCACACGCCTTTCCTAAATAGAGATGAAATCATGTTTTAGCAGTCGATAGTTCCTTAGTCTCCTGGGGCTTTTAATATGTGATTCCAAATTTGAACGTTAGGAAAGGGTACTTGGTACAACATCAGTGTAATTTAGATGTCAAATGCAAACAGCTCAAAGTTTCTAACGTTTTAATCGTATGAGCGATCGTTTGTTTGGGTTGTGACATAGTTTTCGGTGTCTTTAAAAACTTAATTGTAATACACATACACATGGGCATAATATAAATAATTTATAATTACTCGTATGCAGTTGCCTGTAGTAATATATGCCATTTCATAATTTTTCATGACGACGGACAATGTGACTGAATACTTTGAGTTTTTGCTCATGTTACTGTTGGCCGTGACATACCCATCACAAAGGACGTATGTACAGACTTTTGCATTGCTATTCCATCGATCCCCTGTGTTTGGTCACTGGGTTGGGACTCGTCAATGGTTAACACAAAATGCACATAGATACGTTAACCATTTTCCCTCAAGAATAAAAACACGAAAGTTATCCATCATCAATACAAATACAAATAGTGTTGTAGGAGTGCATGTGCAAAGTTAGTCATGAAATAAAGTGTGCTCATGTGGTGCCATTTACCTATATCCCAGGGTTCAATTTGCGTCCTCGTAGCCCCCCCCCCCCCCAGACTAAGGAAATGTCGACTGCTAGACAAACGATGTCGTCCCTGTTTTTAGGAAAGGTGCACGGCATAAAGATGCAAAAGAATAGTTTTAGAACATCATCAGGGAATTTACAATAGTTCCAGATACACTTTTCATTGTTTTTAGAACTTGATATTCAATAGTGCCATAGTACAATTGCTATCGACATACGCAGAAGAAAGAAGCAACCTTGCAACTGTTTATTTTTATTAATCAAGATCAATATGAGCTTGAGGTTTTCTAGTTTCGGTGTGTGTTTATATAGCTTAGTAACCAGTGATTTGTAACGTCTCTTCCTTAAAGATTGCCATAATGTCTCGATACTATAATCTAAAACAATTGCAAGAAACATCTCTCCTAAAGTAACCATGGGTACTTATGATAGAAACCAAGATCACCTGAGTACTGCAATCCAATTCTGCACTTGCTAGACCTCGTGTTCACAAATGTGTTAAAGTTATATCTAGAAATGTCATCGTCTAATATACAGACCTCTCAATGCTACAGGGGAAAAATATGGTTTGTGTATGGAAATTAAGAATTGCAATTAGGTAAACGTCATTGTGTTTGATTGAGTTAAAGTGAGATAATATCACTTTCAATAAAGGATGGTATCTTGAAGGTGTCGGGAGACAATATGCAAATACTGGAAACTGGTTTTCTGTTAACCCTTCTATAGTTGTTATCAAAGAAAAGTAGTTACCGCTGATAAAATGGTCTTCTGGTCGATTCAATTCAATTCCTGACAGTGTCTACATTACTCAATAATGTCATTATATCATGTCCAAATTGAAAATCGATTAACATCTGCATTGTTGTAATTTGTTGTGACAGTGAAATAAATGATAGCTTAACGTAACTACTGTCTCGACATAACGAATGATCTTTGTATGTATTGCATGCATACGTCTGTAAGAGGTACGATGTGCTCAAGTTATTGAAGTCCAATTGAAAACGTAACAATACGCGAAACCAATGAATTCTTTCAACCTGATCAAAAAGATATACTGTTCTTATTGTTGTATGACTTTCAAATATTTCTGACATCTAACTTATAGCTTGTCAGTAATATATTTTACCCGGCAAAATATTGAGTTTCTGATACCATTCCCTCCGAATATAGAATAAGTAGGGTGATATTTATATCTTTGGTTTTTTTTAAAAATGGTCCACTCAAAAAACTGGTGACTTGTCGGTCAGACTTGTTTTGCTGTGGTAGTTTTGATGGTTAATAATAGACAATAAGGAAAATAAATGAAGACAATTGTATTGTGAGTAGACCAATTCAACATGAAGCCCGTGGCTGTACCTGTATACATTCTATTTCTAAGTTACCCATGCTGCTGAATGCCCTATTGTTTTCGAAAAATTGACCAAAATTACAAAAAATTGCGAAAAGTAGGAATATCGTCTCCCAACAAAATATCATGATCAGTCATTGCTACCTGGTAGTTTATACCTGAACATCAAGAGCAATTGTTGCGCCAAAAAAATGAAATGATTTCATTTAGACTTCTGTATTGCAATACGTACAAAGCTTCTCAAAACCCATTTAAACAGAAGGAGGCACGAAGTCTAACTTAGCCCACCCCCAAAGAATATCAAAATCAATTTTTAACACAAGGTCGTACCAACAAACGTGTAAGACTTTACAACAGTGAAAGGCCTTAATAATGTGCGACGTTAGATTTTTGTGCCAGTTTTCTCAACATTTGCTTACTAAGCAAGTAGAAATCGGCCCAGGGCGATGTTTTGGAGTACCATAAATGTTTCTTTTTCACTAACGTTTCTGCCATGATGCCAAGGATGGAGTTAAGATATATTGCCACAACTCAGTCGTACAGTAACATCAAAAACCAATATCCAACCGAACGGAAAACGAAATAATTGTTTGGCTTCCTTCCTGGGTGAGTGTGGGCGGGTAGATGGATGGGTGGCTGGCTGGATAAATGTAGATTGATCGATTATTGATTGCTTGATCGATCGATCGATCAATTAATAGGTATATCATTACCGGAGGTGCAACTGTGACCTTATTTTTGGTTTTAAAATACTTAACTCAAAAAGTACAAGGTAGATTAGTTTGGTTTGGGGTTCAAAGATGCGTCGATGAAAAAACTGTTCAAGACATGATGATCTCATCAGTGATATACAAATTAGGTCTAAAAATGTTACATTCATTGACCTGAATAGGGAACTTGCAATCCAGACTGAGCATGCTCAGACGAAAAGGGCTATGGGATTATATGTGGCTATCATAATACCTAATCTGGAGCTACTGATATTAACCTCCCACAATTGTCAGGGTGACTATGAATTGATTATTTGTGGTTACAAACAATGTATCAAAATTGTAAACAATACTAATTGATTAGTATTTATTATCACATTTCCCATGATGCAACATTCAACATTACGGGTTTGCAAGTTCCCTATTTGGTTGTATGCTTCTGGGAATGTGTAGATGAAGACTTATTTAGGACGTGATCATCCGATTAGTGATATGGGAAGTAGGTCTAAAAATATTATTATATATTTTTACAAAAAAAAGACATTCATGTTTACTTACGACAAAACCTATTCAAAGTGATCATTTATCATAAGAGAACACTTGTTAAATTAGGACGCCTGACATCACTTTTGCACTCAAACTTTACATTCGATCGTTGAGGGCGTTTGAATACCAATACAATAAGGCCAAATAAAAAAAAAGTTGTTTGGTTCCGGTTAACCGACCCCACCTAGTTTTTCACGCCGACCCTAAACTTTTTTTTTACGTATTCGAGAAAAATAATAATAAAATCGAAAATCGTGAAGTCTCGCAAGACGTAGTTGGTGCGAAAAATGACATCTACTTAAAAAGACAATGTGAAACTAACCAATCTCTAATGGCTATACCATTTGCAAAACAATGGAAAACCTGAACTAGATACTCACACAGGAAAAAAAAGATATAATAGAATAAAATAAAAAATCTACCTACCCAACCTATTTTAAAATTGAATGTCATCGGAAACACACAATTTTTTTAACACCTAACACTAAGTTGTTTCTCAATTGACCATGTTGCGCTATACGCCCTAGGGAGCAACACCGATTCCTCCTTGACGAGCTCCATTACAAAACCATCCAAAGTGTCTCAATACTTTACTAGTTTATTAAAGCAGTGAGGGACCAGGCAGTTTCTTCGGCATGGGAGGGGTGGGGGTAGTGGATTGATGGGGAGGGGGTCAGCCTGTTTTTTGAAAATTATGGAGGGGGGGGTCATTGTGTTTGGGATTGTGATGGGAAAAATTCATTTTTATAATAATAGCACGATCTTGTATGAACTGTGGTATTTGGTCTTGTCCCGTTTCTTACCTATATTCTTTAAATTTTGTATTACTTCACCTAGAGTGACGCCGAACAAACATCTAATTAAGATACATAATTATTACATATTAACATAAATGTATTACCTACCACATCATATCATATCACATATCATAATAGGAAAGGCTACACGCCTATAAGCTACTCAAAGATCAATCAAGTCCATCTAAGATCATTCTCAGTAACTTATGATGAGTAGAGGGAGAAGTCAATATTTGCAGAATACTTCCAATGTGAGTCTAAACTGTTCTTGAAAAAGTTAAAGAGCTTGTCATATGACGACAGAGGCATGCAAATACGACGCGGTAAGAAAGAAAGTGAGCACATGTAGATTTAGAACACCTAAATTTGATTTCAGTTAATGACCTCTTGCAAGGCTGGATGAGTCAAGTTGAAAGAGATGATGATTTAGATGTGTCAAATGAAGTTTAGCGAAGTCCAGGTATAAAATGTCAACAGGTTTATTTTTCATCAGTAGTCAAATTGTTACCAACCACTTCTTACAGGGAATCACACTCACTTGGCTAGCTTAGAGGTACTCACTCAGGAATCAATGCACATTGACCAACATGATGCTTGTGAGGTAGATGTATTTCACAGTATGCATGTTGGCAAATACTGCGACCTTGCCCATTTGTTACCGATTTAGAGAATAAATTTGGTTATAACTTGTTTGTTGTCCTGTCAAATATTGCCATTATATTTACAGAGGCTCACTTTTCTGAAGGTCTTGAGGCGACGACTTTAGATATGTAGTACACTTTAACTGCCAGTGTGGGCCGACTATTGCATTATAATCGGATTAGTGAACTATTAATTATTTTCATTTCATCTTCATGCGACTGAAAATAACATTTTCTGCCAAAATTTCGCCGATTTTGACATCAGAAGTTTTGTAGGAACATAAATATTGATATTATGAATTTTGTCTGTGATATATATATTTTGTTTATTTGTGATGTCAATAAATAAACAACTCGTATTTCATTTATTAATATTGATTACTTTAATCCATATTTCGGTTGTGTATGTGACATGTATTTGCAAGCATGATGCAGAACATTTATTTTCCCTTTGAAATGATAACTTTTTGAAATATATTTTTATATCTTTGATCATTCTCACCTAATGTTAGTGAGGGGCACGGTCTGGTGGTAAACAAACAATCCCATGTGGCCAATGGTGGTCAAAGAGTTAGCATATAATCTTAATAGTTGACATGATTTGCATAATTAATTATTTTTTGATAATAAGGCAATATCTCAAGTATGGAAGCATCAAATTTGCATAGTTTCATATAATTCTCCAAGTAAGAGGTGCATCATTAGCAATAGCTCATAGCAAAATTTTGCATTCCAACGTGTGTAGGAACACTGAAAAATCTATGATGTTGCCTTTCTGAAAGGCATTCAGTTTACAATCTAGTACTAAGAAAATACAGATATGAATAAAAAATTGCGATATGTAGGGTATTGAATAGTTGCAAATGTTTGCCTTACAACCCCCCCCCCCCTCCATATAATTTGTACACGTCCCTGACTTCCGGGCAAGGCGTCCTCGTTCAACATAACATGGGCCATACAAGTCACTAACAGCATACCTCCAGGCGCAGGGCACTCCTCCAGGCCAGGACGCCCCCTAGAAACATGTTCGTGAAATGCTTTCGTTTATCCTTGTGTTGTTTGTGTATCGATACCGTTCGCAGTGGTACCGTCCTAAATGTGTAAACTCCCAGCTTAAATTACTTGAGAGGACAACGCCAAGACCTTTGACGGTCGATTTTGATGCCGTCACGCTTGTAAACATTGAACTGCACATGCGCAAACAATATTTGTAAGCGGCCTGCGCGCGCTTAGAGGTGCCCTGCCTGGAGGAGTGTCCTGCGCCGCGCCGCGCCGAGAGGTATGCTGTTAGACCCTACTCACATGGGCCGGGCGTTTGTATACGGATGATCAACTCGCTGTACATGTACTTTCAGCACATTTATTAACACTTAGCTCCCTGTGATACTATTCGCTAGTTCATACACACTGTCACAAGTTAGTTACTGCATGGAAGTATACTTCCAATTTCCATGGTTACTGCGTCATGAATCAATCATCTCGCGAACCAATAGCTTCTTGTATGCAAATAATAGGGAATTCCCCCTGACGGTTGCATAAATACGTAGAGTTTACAGGATTTCCAATTTCGTCTGATATTTTCGAGGTAAGGATTGAGATTTTGCTCGGATATTCACCCCGTGGTGGCAGTCCCAGACGAAGCGGGTACGCATGCTTGTTAGAAAATTCATGGGAAAAGGGGGTGTTTTTCGTCGGTCATCTAGGTCCGTGGAATCGTTTAAAAGGGGTACCTTTTTAGTCACCCTCCGAGAATAGGCGTAGGATGCCCTTCTTCTACTCTCTCTCCGAAGAAAATTCCCGACGAAGGCACGACACGCGTCAGTGTATGACCGTGCATGCAGTGTATGGATTAGGTGTCCGGAGTGATCGCCGCCTTCCCACGGCGATCACTCCGAACAAAACAAACGTCACAACACGATGAATAGAGGTAAATAAGAACATCTAGCCGCTTGCACCACATCGGATTTTAATGACGGCGGCGATCACTCCGAACAAAACAAACGTCACAACACGATGAATAGAGGTAAATGATTGCGATTCACTTCGTCCCATTTTCAACTCGTCCCATTTCAACTCGCCCCAATTTCAACTCGCCCCATTTTCAACTCGCCCCATTTTTAACTCGTCCCATTTTCAACTCGCCCCAACAACACTAGGAAATGTTTATAAATGTAAACGATACATGGACTCGAAGTACGGAGACCGAAACATTTACATGATTTTACCTACGTAGCCAGTTGAAGCGTAGCAAATGTAACATTTCGTAGCAGAAAGTGGTGTGGGTTTTGGCTAAGTGTTTGGTAGATCTAGAACTTATACTAGCACAACAACTTTCCTCAGTCATGGAATATTATTCTCTCATGTTGTTCAAATGTAGCATGTGTCGTAACAGTACATTCAATCTATGACCATTCAAAATCTTCGCGAAAGTAGACCCACAAATTCGTTAGAGCAGAACATTTTGTTGGATAACCGTCCCTCTTGAAAACTATGTGTACACGTACTTTATTTCATTTTTTACTGCGTTCATTACCATCCACACAGTGACATGAAGTGGTTTCATCTTCTTTCAAAGCACGGCCCATGCTCACAGAAGCCGGCCGTACTGTGGTGTATTGTGTATTGTCTCCGACCATTTTTGTTTGAGTTTTTTTATGGATAGACATGTCTTACGTTGTGGAAGTTATTTGACCTGGGAGCGTGAAGCTTAGTGCTGACTGTACTTTGCTTAGACTGTCGACAGTCGCTCGCGCCTTTTTCCCTACGTTTTATCTAAACTCCGGTCCGGCGCAACACTAGTAATAGTATAATCGCAAACTGATATCGAGGGCCGTATTGCGAAGGCCCAAGCCTTCGGCCCTCGACCTCGGGCCTTCGGCCCTCAATTTGCGATTAGACTAGTGTCGTGTCCCCTATTAGTCTGACAGCATTCTTCAAGCTTTTTGGAATATTTTGACAAGAGGGGGTGTCATGTTTCAAAGAAGGGACATTGTGGGAGGGCCACTTTTTATGCATCAGACCTGTCTTGATTCCCCCGCCCTCCCACCTTGTAATTACTGAAGGCTCCCTTATAATTGTTCCAAGTTCTACGGCCACGGGATGGCAGTAGAAACAGGTACAAACCTTTCTGTGTTCTCCCTGCACAAAAGGTACACATCGTTACTTTTTGAATTTGGGACCTATTTTGTACGAAACGAATAAATGAAATAAAACACTGTGACTGTAAAAACGCACTTGTGGTGGAGATCCAGCGTTCTTACATCTCCGCTAACCAAGTCTAATTCCACCTACGAATGTATTAAATACAGTTCCAGACCCACACATTATGAAACTTGCTGGTTCTAGTTTAGCCTGTTACCCTGACAACACACATATTCACTTACTGATTATTATAACTTATTAAAGTTAAAATTAACTTGCAATTGGTGTTAATTACAATTGGCCTTGGGTACTGAACACACTGAAAGTGAACGCGCCCAGCAATTCAAAGGAATAAGGATGAACATTAGTCTAAGAAAGGTAATGTCCAGTTTTGATACATTCTCTTACATATTGACACTTCTATGGGTTGTCACACACACACACACACACACACACACACACACACACACACACACACACACACACACACACACACACAAGGAATAGTAGGATGCGGAAACTGACATCAACTTAAAAAGACAATATAAAACTGCTATTCCAATCTGTAATGGCATGGCTGTACATCTGGTGAGAAGAAACCAATAACACAGAGACCATATGGAAAACAACGGAAAACATAACTACCTGAACTGGACACTCACATATGAAAATATATATATATAAATAATATAAAAAATTACCTACCCCACCTATTCTAAAATTGAATGTAATCGGAAAAGCACAATTTTGATGCCATTTGGATCATTTATATATCAATCCTATATCCTAAATACTAGGTTGAGTTCAGCCAAAAGCTAGCGATAGTTAAATACACTTTACAGCAGGTATATTTTAATTCACAGTGAAACTACGCCACACACGTATCAATTTATCGTGTGTCGAGTTAATTATAATAGTTCAGTTGAGACCAATTAGTAACAAAATTAATTAAGCTTAGGTATGTATTGTTAAACAGAACACAATCGTTCGGGTGAATTATACCGATATTTACAAGCAGGGCTTAGGGATATTTTCTATTTCTAGGACTAGGTTTTGAATAAAATATTTTCAACTTTCAGTCTGAGGCTAGGGTTGATAGGTTTAAAGATACCAGTTTACCTATCCTCTGTGGGACAGTTACATAAAAATTATCTGTACAGGTTGGAACATAAATAACTACTATGACAAGTAAAATATTAACTTCGTACCTCCGAAAATAGTGTAACCGCGTGGGGATTACTGTTGGTATCTACCAGCAATCCTGGCTGGATGAAGCCTACAGCGATGATGCTATTTTTTTTTTTACTGTAAATGAAAAATGCTGAGAACGACACAGAAAGACAGAGCTGGGCAAGCAGGCAGGCAAATAGACAGACAGACAGTCACTGAGACAGACAGACAGACAGACAGACAGAAAGACAGACAGACAGACACAGGCAGGCGCGCGCACACGCACAGACGCGCACGCACATGCACACATACGCGCGCTCTAACGGCTTCCAGTAATTTAACCAAATACTATACGTTTATGTCAACAGATCAAATTCAAGTGGATCATGAACTGTGTTTTCATTGCATGTGTAATTCATTGTCTACTGGTTCTACAGCTATCTGATAGTAGCAATCCGACATCGAGTCCAGCAAAGTAAGTAATCCAAATATACTTGAAATTGGTAATTCAAATACAGAATAAGGCAAGGGTACACCGGTGAATATTTTTTACAGAATTAAACCTCTTTGTTCATTTAACTAACGAAAAAGAGAATTAGAAAATTACAAATTAAAACAGTTATACATTCTGTCAACCATTACTATTTGAATTGACAATTCTATCCACAGGGGACTCAGCTAGTTTTGTTTACGAAAACAAACAAACAAACAAACAAACAAACAAACAAACAAACAAACAAAAACAATCTGACAAGCAACAACAGAGTAATCACAAATCTGTATCAATAATGTTTCGCTTTATCAAGAATTAGTATAGATTTTCCTATTATGCGAAATGATCACAATTGTAGTATTAGATTATTTATTTATTTATTTATTTGCTTGTTTTCGTAAACAAAACTACCTCAGCCTGAGTTCCCCGTGTTCTGTCTACATGTATTAATATCATTTTGTTATTACTTTAACTTTTCTTACTTACAGTATACTCATTGTTGTTCATTGTTTTTCAATACACAACACAGAGACACAAACAGATATGGAAGTGTATGGAATTTCTTTGGCCGATTCAATTTATCGTCACTGGTCGCTTCTGAAACTAGTCAAAAATGTAGTCCGATACAAAACGTCTGTTTTGTAAAAACAAGAAAAACTGGCAGCACTACCGTGTCTTCAATTTTAAATCGCTTCGCTCTCATTAGAAATATGTCGTTAGTTTTACTGAAGACACAACCGAAGACGGGACATTTTGACTTGGTACCAATTTTTGAAGACAGTCCACGTAAGCTGTTTTTACCACCTGTAAATGTAAAACCTGGCGAATGGGAGAACTATAAATACGACATGATGACGGTACATGTTAGATACAACAGAACTTCGTTTGAAAGCTTCATGCATCCCAACACAAAATATATTTCCATAATAAGAGAACCGTGTACACATTTCGAATCAGATTTTGTATTCTATAATCTACCGCATCTCGTTAAAACAATCAACAAAACTGTTAAAACAGTGGACACACTAGAAGAGTTTATGCGAAATCCCGAGTATTACTGGGGCATGACGAACAACGAGTTGGGATTCTGGACAGCTTTGTATACACGAAATACCCAAATATTCGATCTTGGACTTGACCACGCCCATCATAGTGACACCAAACTTGTCGAAAGTTTCATTGACAAATTGAACAGAGAGTTTGATTTGATTTTGATAACCGACTACTTTGATGAATCAATGTTAATCATGAAGAAACTGTTTTGTTGGGACTGGGACGATGTCTTATATGTGAAAAGAAACATGAGGCCCGTCCACGGCACACAGATAGAATTAACACCGCAGCTTTGCAAGAAGGTTATCAAATGGAACCATGCCGATTACCTACTTTACCAACATTTCAACAACACTTTTTGGCAGCATGTGCAGTCGTATGGACCAACCTGGCACAGAGACTTGATTGAGTTACGACAGCGAACAGAGCAAGCAACTGTTAACTGTGTAACTGAAACATCAATTAAGAAACGTAAACACAAACTTCAAGTGGTATACTCAACCAACCAAACAAACAATGTCTTTTGTAGTTTGTTAACAAAGATGAATTCTGAGCTTATTAAAGATATTATTCAGAAACAATCTTCAGGTTTTTATGTCATGAAGCTGAAAGGTGAGTCATCATTGCTTTATGTTCTCAGTAAGACATGACATAACATTTCTACATTTCATTGCCTGCCACTTACTCAAGGATAAAGACAGTTATTTAACAACGTCAATCATCATCATCATCATCATCATCATCATCATCATCACCACCACCACCACCACCACCACTTCGAGCTCCAAGATGTATGTGTGTATGTGTGTATGTGTGTATGTATGTATGTATGTATGTATGTATGTATGCTGCATGTATGTATGTATGTATGTATGTATGTATGTATGTATGTATGTATGACCTATGCATAGATTATGTATTTCCTTTTTTTCCCTTTCATGCGTTAAAAGTCCATCTTATACTACATGTAGAAATGCATTTTTCTACTTACATTTTTTAAAGGTGAAAGTCAATCCGTTTGTGGTTTTGAGTACCACAGTGTATGTGGTTGGACACTGGAGAGTAGTGATTGTTATCAGTGGACATTCCATAACAATGGATGGTCTGTACCTGATGTTACAACCAATTCAACCTATGGTATGTATAGTATACTTTGTTGTATTGCTGTGTGGATGTAGTGATATCAGATTTACTATAATACTACTAAGGAAATCAAACCATGGTTAAACTAAGATAGACACAAACTAAAACTGTTGCTGAAATATGTCAATGGATGCTGATGTATTTACATATCAACATCACTTTTAAAGTGGCCATATGGATGAGAATTTGGTATTTATTTTGGATTTTTATTTGATAGAACAGCTTCACTATGTTTTTCTACTTGAAAAAATAATGTGAAAGAACATATATCAAGTCCATATTCATAACTCAATACATTGCAAAAAGATGTAAAAAGTGTAAAAAGTTTGTTATTGTACGTACAATAACAAACATTTTACACATTGTTTAATGTTTTGCAGTTTATTGAGTTGTGAACATGGACTTGGTATATGTTATTTCACATTATTTTTTCAGGTAGAAAAACATAGTGAAGCTGTTCTATCAAATAAAAATCCAAAATAAATACCAAATTCTCGTCCACATTGCCACTTTAATAATAGAAGCAAACGAGCTGAAGGAGACAGATATAGGCCTAGACAATGAGCTTCCATCTGCTCTGTGTCTATTTCTAAAATGGTTGCAGGTTAACCATGTACATTGCTTGTAGTATGCGTTATTCCCCTAATATAATGTTTGAGGATCTTGGTACCTGATGTCAAAGTTTAAAGAGTTTGTAGAGAGAATGAGATGTGGAGAAATAAAGTGATAACATTAGAGGTCGACATGAGACTGTGACAGTAGTAAATATAATGTTGACCCCTTTGGTTATAATATTTAATACATCATATTTTGGCACCATTTTAAATTGAGTAATTTTTTTTGTCTTTTATCAAAGGTACGTTTCTTGTCGCTAGACAAACGAATTCCAATATGACAATAGGAACATCATCAGCTCAACTGACAATCAAAGATACATTAACCAGTCAGAGTTGTTTAAGTTTTCATTATTTCATCAGTCTACACGCAAAACGAGGCAAATGTTCCTTGCGAGTGTGTGTACTTGCTACTGAAGAGAAAGAGAGGAGGACTTGTAAACCCATATGGAAATCTGTAGGGTTGAATGCTAGGTGTAACAACTGGAGACATGTGACAGTGGATGTCAATCACTGGAATAATTTCAAGGTATGTACTTGTACTAAATACTCTGGAAATAGGATTATTTTAGCTCTTAATTCTAATTTGCTTCCATCTATTTTATTATATAATCCAGTTCTTTTTGTTACTTTAGATTTGCACATATGGCTTTTTGCTACACGCACACACACACACACACACACACACACACACACACACAACGTTAACAAAATATTTACTTTGGGGCATTGTATTAAAGTGACCATATGAATGACAAGTAGGTATTTATTTTGGTTTTTCAATTCATAAAACAAGAATAACTACAATGTTTCCCACCTTGAAACAGCATCAACCAAGTCCTTGTTTGTAATAACTCAATAAATAATATAAAAGGTATAAAGTGCATAAAAAGCTAGTTGTTGCATGTACAATAACAAAACTTTCCACATACTTTTCAGCTTCTTAGTATTTATTGTAAACAAGGACTTTGTCACTGTTGTCATTGTAAACAACGACTTTGTCACTGTCACCATTGTAAACAAGGACTTTGTCACTCACCATTGTAAACAAGGACTTTGTCACTATCGCCATTGCAAACAAGGTCTTTGTTACTGTCGCCATTGCAAACAAGGACTTTGTCACTGTCACCATTGTAACAAGGACTTTGTCACTGTCACCATTGTAACAAGGACTTTGTCACTGTCGCCATTGCAAACAAGGACTTTGTCACTGTCACCATTGTAAACAAGGACTTTGTCACTGTCGCCTAAAATTGGTTTTTCGAGTACTAAAACATGGTAAAGTCATTTGTGATCTGAAAAACCCAACATAATTACCCATTAGCCATCCATATGGTCACTCTGATACACTTTATATGGCCTATTTTTTATATTCACAGGTTGTCTTTGTTGCCGAATGTGTAAAACGATTGGCTTACGACAACTCTACTTTTGATATCGGATTGGATGATATCGGTATTCAACAAAAAAGATGTCAAGACTAATATTTATTATATACCTATGCCTAGATCAATCATTCTTGATGATATTTAACACGTAAAGTATCACTTCTGATGTGGGACATTAAACGTCATAATATTCATGTTCAACGTCATCAGCAGAAAACACTTTTCTGATAGGACAAGACATCGCTATTCCAAACATACACAAACAAAATGGTGGCCAACCATTAATGTTGATGTAATTGCATATGACCACAAAACTGAGAGGTCTTTCAAAACTGGGAAATTTTGATGAAAATATTTGTAGACAAATGATGCTATTTACAATTGTACATTAAATTTTAAATTCCTAACCACATTGTACAGATACAGGTACATGAATTTTGCAATGGTCTTTGACATTAGATGGGAAGATGTCAGCTAAAAAGATACCAGTACTAAAATCAAAATATTCATGAATTCAGCCCAGATAAAGTGTTTCAAGCAAAGACGTTTTGCTCATGCTTTGCTGACTTGCCTAAGTAGGCCCAATTCAGCATACTAATTATAGCTTATGTCCAGTCATGTTACCCAAAATGAGGTACATGTAGCTCAGTAAAGCCTGAACAAAACGTCATGGCCAGAATATTAATATATGTCATGTTAGTATATATGTTCAAATGAAACTCTGTGTGTGTGTGTGTGTGTGTGTGTGTGTTTGCATGAACAACATTTGGTTCATGATTTCCCACTGAGCTAGATGGTGTGAAGAGAAATCTTGAGATGTGAAGCCACGGATAGCATATAGACTAGGTTGGCATGAACACAGATGAAAATTACAATTTTGGTTTACAATTGTAAATATAAGTTATGCACTGTTATAAAACATACATGACTGAAATAGTATATTTACTGTATAAACATACCATATAAGAAATTATCCATCAGAAGGTGTAATCATATGTACATTTCATCGTAGTACTTTTATTTCTCTTCACTTGTTATGATTGTACGCTTTCCATTTTTGCGTTTCTTTAGATTAGTTATTTAATTTCATAGTGACAAATAAGTCTGATAGTCTGGGTGATGTATTCACTTTCTGTTCTTTTTATTGGTAATTTGTAAGTATATTCACATGTCACTATAGTCAACAACTCTTACTACTACTGTCCATATTACAAACCTTTCTGATAAGGTTGGACTTTATTCATGCCAACATGGAAGTCCTTCAGCTATTCCCTTTTTTTTTTTAGCTTTTATTAATTTTCATGTTTTTAAAAAGTTAGAAAAAATATTTGATGTCTAATTGAAATAAATACAAAACAATTTTAATAAAGTAATAGCTAGTATCTGATCTATACAATGTACATTTCTTGGTCCAATTGTATGAACTTTCCTTTTCCAAATTAAATTTGTCCAGTAAAAACCTAATTTCATGAAAACCAGCTAATTACAGTACATATCATATTTAAAGGGATAGATCTAGACTGTCAACAGTCGTCTTGACTTTTTTGTAATTTATCTTTTAATACTATTGTTGCTGAAATTAATAGAATTAAAACATGGTGTGTGCTGGACGTCCCATGAAGTCAAGTCTAGATTATATTTTATGCGTTCGAATCCTCTGTGATCATGAGTGAGTAGTGTGTTCTGTATGTGCATTGTACATGCTGACTATTAGATTGTATGTTATAGGTTATGTATTTGCACACAACTAGTGTATAAATAAAACATATTTCAGAAGGTTTTTTAGGAATACGACAAAATATAATCAGCGTCTGAATACAGACTAGGGTTCATGCTGTGTTTATATGTTTTTGGTTGTAATTTTTGCTGCATATTTAAAAGGTACTCACAGTATTGTACATATTTAGTACACTTAACCCCCAGTTGCAATTGACTGAACTCAAACCTGGTACTTAGATATAACCCATTAACTATCTGATGACATAATTATCATATGCATCAAAATATGTTCATGAAATCTGTACTATGCAATCAGCTGTTCTAACAATGCAAGAAGACAATTGTAATGTCATAGAAGGGCATATGCATTGACATTAACATTATATTAGATAGCTTGTGGGACTTAAAATGGAAGAAATCCCATCAACTTAGGTAGGTCTAGGCAGTTATGTCATGACATGAGAGAAATCCCATCAACTTAGATAGGTCTAGGCAGTTATGTCATGAGATGAGAGAAATCCCATCAACTTAGGTAGGTCTAGGCAGTTATGTCATGAGATGAGAGAAATCCCATCAACTTAGGTAGGTCTAGGCAGTTAATAGTTATGTCATGACATGAGAGAGATCCCACCAACTTAACTAGGTCGAGGCAGTTATGTCATGACATGAGAGAAATCCCATCAACTTAGGTAGGTCTAGGCAGTTATAACATGACAGGAATCAAAATAAGGAGAACTTGAATATTATAATAATCTTTATTTGTCAAAATAAATTCAGAAATTTGTTGAATGGTCAACATTGAACAGTGCCCTAGTATCCTAGTGTTGTAGAAGCAAGAGGAAACTGGAGTACCTTGGGAAAGCCTCCGTTGTTTGGCAGGGTCAAATGGAGCATCACCCTTCTTACATACACATACAGAACAGGTTAATTTTGAATCAAACCCAGCTGGTACATTCTCACAAACCAGAGCTGATATTTCTTAAAAGAGGCTGTGGTTTATGACAATTAGACAGTACTGGGCAGGTTCAAACCCAGACTGCAGTGGTAAGTGGCATACAAGTTCATGCTCAGACACTGACAACCCATTCCGATATCACATTACCATGTAATATGGAGTCATGATGGGTGAATGGTTAGAGTGGCCAGCTTGGAATCTACAGGTTGCAGGTTCGAGCCCCGTCGCTGCCTGCTGTTTGTTTCTGAGTGGCTAAAGTCCTTGGGCAAGATTTGAACCACGACTGTGCCTCAGTCAACCCAGCTGTATAATTGGGGACCTGGTAAGATGTAGGTTGCAATGTGAAGGCTTTAATCCTATGTGCTTAAATGGCTGCAATGGATTTGTATGCTCCCCGGGGAGTTGAGGAAGACTAAAGGGCCATTGTGCCGTTCTGATCCATGCCAGGGATAATAATTGTAAAGCGCTTTGTGCATGGCATGGGAAAGTGCTATATAAGAACCCAACATTATTATTATTAACAAGTACAATTATATTGGGTGACTTGGGTGATGCCATAAAAACCTTGATCTAGGATCGACAAAATCATAGCATTAACATAGTTAAACAATATACTGCATAACCAACCTAATATCAGATTGGATTCTGGTTACACTATTAATGCATCCCTGTATGACTTCCCATACTAGTTAACTCCATGCAGTAATGTAAGAAAACTGAAAAGCAAACACGGTGTCTTGGAAAGCTTTGAAAACACATAAGATTACTGTAACTTTGCTATGGTTTTACTGACCCCTCTTTGTACTTGTATACAAGGCTATTTTGATAAGAACTGATGAAAAACAACATAAAATTAGACAACATACAGTCATAAAATTAACCAAGACACAGGCATAGAACTGCAAAATATTATCAATGGGAGTACAGTTATGCTGCCACCTAGTGTTCGGATGTAAGCAATGAAGAAGATCTAGAGGACCATTGACCAGGACTCATGGAATGATCAACGGTGAGTCTATAACTTGAACCCAAGGAAATATTTGTGTATAGAATCTTACAAATTTACATCTCTTCGAAGAAAAACCTGAAAAGTGAAACGAAATGACCATCATTGTATACAATGGACAGATTTGAGGTACCACTGACACACAATTTCTTCTGACACATCAAAATTTGGGCCCACTATCTCTTACTATGTGGTGTCTCACAAGAAAACCTGCCTCTTTCTTATTAATCCACAACAAAAGATTATATCTTTCATAAAGACAGCCCACAGGTACATGACATATTTCTTATACTGTAATCTCCGACCATCACTCCCGTACTTTCCATTTTGTCTACAGCATCCATTCAAGTATAAACCATCCTCTTCTTTTTCCTTTTTGTCTCGTTTCTAATCTGTTTTGTGTGCAGTATCAGTGCATTATTTAGGAGTAGGTGTATATATATTTGATGCTCTATGTTCTTTAAGGTATTCTCCACCCTTCTCTTCGTACTCTGCTTTCGTAATACAGCATGTGTTGAAATTTGATGATGTCATTGCCCACCTCTGGGCACCATACCAACTATCTAATAATGCATTTTCTACAAGATAAAAAATCAGATAGAGTTCCTATGACAACCACCAATATGACACATATATCTTAATAAATATGATTTTTGTACTATGATTTTAGTTGCAGTACGAGAATGAATACAAGAAAATTTGGCATATAAAGAGAGCTCTGTTTGGTGACTTTTTTATCTTTTCATTTTATAACTATAGTTCAATATATGTTCTGTATTTTGTGAAAGCCTGGAACTTAGCCTGACAAGTATTGACCAATGAGTTTGCTGCATAAAAACAAGGTTTAGCCCAAATATGTCAGTTTGTCTATTCGTACTTACTACGATGAAGTTTTGAGGAAAAAGACTGTCAGTTTTTTAGAGACTGTATTTTATTGTTTCCTTGCATATTGTATGTTTAAATATTGGGAAATAAATCATATTATTATTATTATTATTATTATTATTATTATTATTATTATTATTATTTATCGTGTAATCCTATTGTTTCAATTATTATGTCAAATATGATTTCGTCTCAGAGTATGTTGTAGAATGTTCCATGTAAGAGGATTTTTTTTAACTTCCTCTATAATATTTTATGTTATTCTTTTCCCTATTTTATTCAATTCTGTATATGGATATTTTTTGTTTGAAATAAACATAAATAATAATAATATTATTGACATTTGTAATATCTGGTTATCAAACAAGGACAAACTCATAAATTGTTCACAAATAGTGTGGTGAATGTTAGTACTAGTCAGAATCAGTGGTGCTTACTGGCAGTGTAGACTTGGAATGTTGACTGGAAAGGTCTCATTGATAACAGCTCCTTTTCTAGCCGGGTTTTCATATTAGGATACAAGGTATTGCCACCAGTCAGGAAAACAGTCTGAAGAAAAAGAGAAAAATAACAATGGAAAATATTGAATTTGTGAGATCATAAGAGCACATAAAAATATACTAATTGAAATTCAACTTGCACATGAGTTCATTAGGGTCATCCTATGTTTTTCCTTGGTTTTTCATTACTTATCCATGACCACTATTGGTCGGTCAGTTGATATAAAAAAAATATAAAAAAATAATAAATCACGTTCTTCATGTTTCTCTGCTTCTCCTTTTCCTCCTCTCTATCTTCCTTCTATTGGATTCCTGGTAGCAAGCCCTTTCCCAGCTTCTCTACACAATTGTAATGTTTCAGCCACCCTACTTGAATGTCTTCCATCATGAAAAAAATGCTCTGTTTGTGAACAAGTATCGTCATCACCACCGTGACTGTTGATGACATTGACAGTCTAGACACTTGCTTATTCTTGCCAGAGAGGGCACTGTTTCACAAAATATTATGGATGGGCGCAACTATATTTGTTCTGATCGCTATAATAATATTTAAATTAAATAGACATAAGTTTTATGAAGTACTGTTTTAACATAACATAATATTTATGTTAATCACTTGAAATACTTACATTTCACTTCACAATTGGTTTTCCATAGTGATGTGAAATTAGCCAAACATTGTGGCTACTTTTCTATATATAACCATAAATTCATCTTTACCTGTACTAGTTTATCCTGGATATCAGACGGATATTTATGGAGGACAAAGTCCAGAGTCTCTGCCAGACCAGCTTGCTCTATTCCCATCATTGATGGTTGGAATAACAATTCTGGAACTCTGATTCTTTCTACACCTAAATGTAGTTGATAGTACTCAGCTAGGTCAAATACCATACCAACCTGTTGTTGTGCTGGAGTCTCTCTGTGGTAGCAAGTGGATGTATAGGAATGAATACATGAATAATGATGAATAGATAATCAAAGAGTAGATGGATATATCATGGGGATGGAACAGATCGATTAATGGATGGATGAATGGATGGATGGATGGATGGATGGATGGATGGTGAATAGATGGATGGATGGATGGATGGATGGATGGATTGGTGAGTAGATGGTTGGGTAGATGGATGGATGGATGGATGGATGGCTAGATGGATGAATGGATGAACGGATGGATTGGTGAGTGGGTGGTTGGATGGATGAATGAATGGGTGGATGGATGGTTGGATGGATGGATGGATGGTTGGATGGATGAATGGGTGGATGGATTGGTCAATGGATGGATAAATGGTTGGTTGGTTGGATGGATGGATCGATGGATGGTTGGCTGGATGGATATTGACGAAATACATCATGAGATGGATAACATATATAATAAAATAAATGACTATTATTTAGTCAGAAACTTACTTTTGAAATTGTGGATCATATTCTGTAAGTAATTGCTCTAATTCTGCCAGTTTTTCTTGTTCATTTTCAGAATCACTGTCACCACCTTCTTTATTCTGTAAACAACATTAAAGTGATATACAGTATACACACTATGTAACTATGGCTACATACATTGGAATGGTATAGAAAAGAGACATAGCAACTCACAAGTTTTGAAAGAAATTATTTGATCTGTGTACAATGCTTCTGCTTGTGTATTACAGTGATCTAATGTTTGATGTGTGTGTGTGTGGGTGTGTGGGGTGGGGGAGGAGACAGGGTAGTGTTTCTGTTGTAGGTGGAGAAATAAGGTAAAACTCATTTCCTACATCCTGTTACCAGGGGTCAAACAGTGCACTAAAACAGATAGTAGTGGCAGAGCTATGACTTTTTCTTTGCAGTTATTAAAGTTTGAAATACATCAACAATTAAGAGCTTACTATCAGAAACACTCCCCTACTGTGAGTGTATAGTCTATTGATAGATTACAGGTAAAATAGTGAGGGATCGCCGAACGACTGTGCGTATCATACACATTTTATGTTCCCTAAGAACAATTTAGATAGATAAGAAACTGGCTTCCCACAGACCACTCAATACAAATACAAACAACATCATCCGACCCCTACTGATATACAGACACACACACATCGTCCTTGGAACAAACAAGCTATTGAAAGTTATTACATTACAGGCTCAGATTTTGACACATACATGTGTATTGATTCAAAGTTACAACTGATATGCATGTGCACATACAGTGCCTGCTTGTCGGCAGGAATGTATTGTTGTTTATTTTTGTAATGAGTGGTCTGTGGGAAGCCTGTTTCTTATCTCTCTAAATTGTTATTGGGGAACATAAAATGTGTATGATACGCACAGTCATTCGGTGATCCCTCGCTGTTTTACCTGTATGTCAACACTTCACAATAACAGTGTTTGTAAATACCATAACTTGTCAAAACTAGATAATTAACTTACAATGGCTTTATAGACATTCCAATCTTCATCATTTTGTCCAAATGTATCTTCTCTACCTTTGCCACCACTACTCTTTCCTGAACAGAAAAAAACGACACAATGTATAATACTAGAACTCCATAACACATAAATGCCAAGTGTGCACCAAATCTAGAGAATAAAAGAACATGTGCAAAACAAAGGGCACATGAATTACAAATAGAATGTCAACATAAATACAGCAAGAATGAATATTTATGGACTCTAGGTTAATGGTTACTAAAAAATGAAAATTTTGACTCACAGAATAAAAAAAAATTCTTGGAAGCAAATTCCAAATTTTGCCAGCATCTCATTATCAGGGGTGTCCTACAATGAATGGGCTATTACCATACATTTCAAGCAGTGTGTCTGCATAGAGATTCCAGCTGTTTCTCTCAAGCTCAGTTCACATGTTTCTTCCAAGACACGTGACAATAGCCCATTGTAGTATACCGTTGACGATACTGATGAGATCATCTCTGTGAAAATTTGGGATTCACTTCCAAGAAATTCTTTGACTCTGTGAGTTAAAGTTTTCATTCTGGACATAAATACAGTTGAAATAACCCCATTCACTGATAGATATGCATGTTATGTTTCAATTTACATATGTCTGTGTTATTAGTGTCTGGAGTTTGCCGATGTAAGCAATTATGAAAGTCACTTAGAAAGACTCATCAAAATATTTTCACCCTAACTAACTTTTTACATGGATTCTATTTTCATAATTCAATGTAATATTAGTTCTTACCTTTTCCTTCCTGTGCTAACTGTGTCAGTATTCTCATTCTTTCCTGTGATGCTTGGCTTTTTCTTTTGGCAAGTTCTGTTTTTAACTGTTGTCTGTTTGCTCTTTGTTCAATCAGTTCCTTTAAGACACAAACCATTAGGGAATGACACTCACTCATTAACAATCATGGAACCAACAATCAATTATATGTTACCCAATCAACATTCTGTACAGTGGAGTTTCTAACAGAATAAACAAACTTGATTATCTGATGACAAACTTTACCTTGTGAATGTTGACAGTTACAGGAAACCTATACTATACAATTGACATGGCGATATCTTTGTTGTAAGTTTTCAGTCTAGCCAACCACCAAAATCAGATTGTCTTTTACTTTCCATTTACCTGTCTCTGCTGTCTAATATCAGTTAGCCAACCATCAAAATCAGATTGTCGTTTACTTTCCATTTACCTGTCTCTGCTGTCTAATATCAGTTAGCCAACCATCAAAATCAGATTGTCTTTTACTTTCCATTTACCTGTCTCTGTTGTCTAATATCAGTTAGCCAACCATCAAAATCAGATTGTCGTTTACTTTCCATTTACCTGTCTCTGCTGTCTGATATCAGTTAGCCAACCATCAAAATCAGATTGTCGTTTACTTTCCATTTACCTGTCTCTGCTGTCTAATATCAGTTAGCCAACCATCAAAATCAGATTGTCGTTTACTTTCCATTTACCTGTCTCTGCTGTCTGATATCAGTTAGCCAACCATCAAAATCAGATTGTCTTTTACTTTCCATTTACCTGTCTCTGCTGTCTAATATCAGTTAGCCAACCATCAAAATCAGATTGTCGTTTACTTTCCATTTACCTGTCTCTGCTGTCTAATATCAGTTAGCCAACCATCAAAATCAGATTGTCTTTTACTTTCCATTTACCTGTCTCTGTTGTCTAATATCAGTTAGCCAACCATCAAAATCAGATTGTCGTTTACTTTCCATTTACCTGTCTCTGCTGTCTAATATCAGTTAGCCAACCATCAAAATCAGATTGTCGTTTACTTTCCATTTACCTGTCTCTGCTGTCTAATATCAGTTAGCCAACCATCAAAATCAGATTGTCGTTTACTTTCCATTTACCTGTCTCTGCTGTCTAATATCAGTTAGCCAACCATCAAAATCAGATTGTCATTTACTTTCCATTTACCTGTCTCTGCTGTCTAATATCAGTTAGCCAACCATCAAAATCAGATTGTCGTTTACTTTCCATTTACCTGTCTCTGCTGTCTGATATCAGTTAGCCAACCATCAAAATCAGATTGTCGTTTACTTTCCATTTACCTGTCTCTGCTGTCTGATATCAGTTAGCCAACCATCAAAATCAGATTGTCGTTTACTTTCCATTTACCTGTCTCTGTTGTCTGATATCAGTTAGCCAACCATCAAAATCAGATTGTCTTTTACTTTCCATTTACCTGTCTCTGCTGTCTAATATCAGTTAGCCAACCATCAAAATCAGATTGTCGTTTACTTTCCATTTACCTGTCTCTGCTGTCTAATATCAGTTAGCCAACCATCAAAATCAGATTGTCATTTACTTTCCATTTACCTGTCTCTGCTGTCTGATATCAGTTAGCCAACCATCAAAATCAGATTGTCGTTTACTTTCCATTTACCTGTCTCTGTTGTCTGATATCAGTTAGCCAACCATCAAAATCAGATTGTCATTTACTTTCCATTTACCTGTCTCTGCTGTCTGATATCAGTTAGCCAACCATCAAAATCAGATTGTCGTTTACTTTCCATTTGTTTCATTTCTTCTTCTTGCTGTGCTTTCTGTTCTTCTCTTGCCCTTTTAGCTTTCAACCTTGCATCCTGTGCACTCTTTAGTATTCTCTGACGACGTTTCTCTTCTTTCTGTTCCAATGTCAAAGCTTCATCAGGAATGTCTAGAAGGTCATAGATTGGTTCTTCTTTTGGTGCTTGCTGTAAGTAAACAGTAACATCATGATATTTAACTTCAATACGTTTCTTTTTACTAGTACTACTGAAAAAAGCAATGATAGAAACATAGCACACATGATTGTAGTGATGCATCTAAAGTAGAAAGATGGGTAGGTCAGTCCTGTGCATGAACAAAGTACCTAAGACAAAACATTATCTTGTAATTTCAGAAAAGCACTCAAAGAGAAAATCACAGTTCAATTTACTTTCCGTATTTTCGAATGGAATCAATACAGTTGTCAAATTCGAAATGGAGCCTGCACATATTGTAGCTTGTCAGAAAAGTTATTTTTTATAAACAAAACATTCTACAGTCTCCTCAAACGATAACATTCTTACAAGCGAGAACATATCTTCCCACTGACAAAACAAGGCCATGCATATTGTACAAATGCCATAACAAGGCCCATGCTTTATGGTGATGAAGAGTATCAATCAATCAATCAATCAATCAGTGAATTTATATAGTGCCAGTTTCCACTACAATATAGAGTTTAGAGGCACTGTACAGTTAGAATGCACTGGAGAATAGATATGTCTTTAAGTTCTTTTTGAAGGCATTAGCAGTTGGTTTTTGTTGTATTTCTAATGGCAGTGTATTCAACAGACAAGGTGCAGTATGTGAGAATGCATACCAACCATATGACAATAGTTTGTACTTGGGTTCATGCATTAAACATTTAGCATATTGGTTCTTTAAATTTAAAACTCTTCAGATTTCCTAAACACTCTGACTTGTTTCCACCCTTTTTCATGTACCATCACTATTTCAGATAATGTAAGAACAAAATGTAATACAAATAGTTACTAATATACCTCCTGTGTGTTGCTGTCCTCTCCAGGTTCAATTCCTAGAATTTTATCTTTAGTTCTTTGAATAGATACACTTAGTTTGTTGATTGCTGCTTGGAATTCTTCACCGGATGAGTAACCAAACTTCTCTAAAGCTCTCTGTAAAAGAAACATTTACAGTTATACTCTTGAGGTATTTAATTTCAGTGGTGAAACATACAAACTTACTGAGCTCAATGTTATACGTATATGATACATATATTCTGTTCTCACTTGGAATTTATTATCTAAGATGTCTGCACTCAACATTAATCAAATCCCACACAATACCATTAGTTTATCATATATAGCTCTCCTTACAATTATGAAATTCAAGAAAATCTGTTGATGCCTATTGCCTGTAAGAAGAATGAAATTTCTTTATAAAACGTCAATTGTATACTCCCCAGGGGCCGGGAGCTGAGGAAGTATAAAGGCTATTGTGCCACTATGAATCTGTACCAGGGGTGATAATTGTAGTGCTTTGAGCACAGAGAGGGAAAGTGCTATATAAAAACCAACATTCTTACTATTATTAATGTTGCATATATTTTGTACCATTATCCTCAGAATTTCTTGTAGTGTACATTGAATAGTCTATCTGATATTAATTATAAATGGACATATGATGTACTTCCAATGTCAAGAGGATGTCAAAGTAACATGCATTAACATAAATTAACATAAAATAGCATACATTAACATAAATTAACATACATTAAATGCATCATCATCTTCATCTTCTATGAGTTCTTGTATACTCATCAACTGTTGGAGTTTTTCTTGGTCTGCAACAAGCTGGTGATGTAAAAATATGACAGAGTCAAGAACCAGGACGAAGGACAACAACACTGATTAAAGAATTATAGACATATTGCTTTACGGAAAAATCTAGTACTAGTAGTTAATAGAGGGAGGTATTCATGAAGCCATGCACATCATGTTTTGTACAAAACATACATATACAATGTTGAGTTATTTGATTTAGATTAAGATGAGATTGGATTGGAGTTAGAGGGAATAATACTCAGACAAATATTTAGCATATGTGTATGTCAGTGTGTGTGCATGTGCCTGTATGTATGTATGTATGTATGTATGTATGTATGTATGTATGTATGTATGTATGTATGTATGTATGTATGTATGTATGTATGTATGTATGTATGTATGTATGTGTGTGTATGTAATATGTGTGTGCAAGTGAGTATGTAAATGTGTGGATGTGTATGTATATGTGTGTATGTGTTTATGTTTGCATGTGTGTGTGTCTGTGTGTATATGTATGTGTGTTCATGTTTGCATGTGTGTGTGTCTGTGTGTATACACATTAGATATTTATGTTTACCTTAGCTTCTCTTCTTTTGGCGTTCATTTCTTGAAGTCTTTTAACTTGTTGTTGTTTACGTTCTTCTTTGTCTTTGGCAGACAGTGTACTTCCTGGTAACTAATCATAAACAACATTTCATTCCTCTTGTCCACAAAACTTTACATATTATCATTGTAACTTTTCAAACCAAAAGACATATCAATATTTTTATCCGACAGTGAAATGGGAAAATCTGTGTTCTGCAGTAATTTTAACATTGCTAATCATATTTTGGCAGGTAAAAGTTATTGATCAGATAGACCCTATGACACAATGGTACAGCCAAGGTCATGGTCAAAGTGCAGAGTAATATACCTGATCTAGATCTCACTTTGGGACAAAGACATGAATCAAAACAATGCTGTAGAATTCAATATAAACACTGTGGAAACCATCAACTCTACTTACTGGTGTAAAAGGCAGTTGTATTTTATGTACATTTTGGTGATAATAATCCAAAGAACCCCACTGGTCTAAATCACTGGCATAGTCTTCAGCCATGTATGTGTACTCATTAACCAACTCCTGTAACATTTCATAGATTTGTAATGTGTAGTTATTGTGACCGAGCAGGGTGAAGTGAGTGAATCCAAACAGCGCCCTCTAACGGTCTAAAGTAGCAAAGATACTCATAACAAATTAGTTCATAAGGAAGCTTTGCAAGAAAATTGTTTTGTGTTAATTCAATGATACGTGCATACTAATGAAGCTAGCTACACATCTACCAATCTATTCTGCCAATGATTGAACACCTCTTTTCATTTTACTAAATATTGTTACATGTTCAGGTCCCCCTTGTATTGACACACATAGTAGTAAGGTTAGCTTTTGTTTCTTGTGAACAGCGAGTAATGAATTAGCTATTCAAAAATCTGGAGAGAGTCCCTTGTGTCTTGCAGAGTGTCTTGGAAAAGTATTAATGTCATGTGGAGTATCTGGAAAAGTGCTGAAAATCAACCATAATTTAATATCAGAAAACATTTAGCTCTCTCCATCATTTGCAGTGGTCACGTTATTAGAACCAATGGCTATCAGACGTTGATAATGGAAGAATCTATTTGTAGGAGACAACACGGGAAATGGTCAACTGATGTGACTGAATGGGTGGAGCTGAGTAAAGGCTTGTGTATGAAAGGGAAGTGGAGAATCCAGACTGTCAACCTTCTCTAAAGACAACAGCAAATCTCAATCTGAATTATTTTCCTCCAAGTAGTTTATGAACATCTTAAATATTAATATTAATATAACTTCTTTATTTCAAATAATCAAAAAGTCCCATAAAAAAAGACAAAAAAGATACATATATAAAAAACAGAAAATATTTACAATGAACCAACCTCAGCTCTACTCAGTGTAATAGCAGCAAAGTGTGCTGGATATTTCAACTGCAGTAATCGATGCATATATGATGTGGCTTGATTTCCTCCAAGATTGACCCTACGACAATTGGTTGCATCTAGTCTACCATTGACAATAGGCATGACATGGGTTGCTTGGTAACCAGATGACAACACAATAGCATGTGAACAATCTGGAAGCGATTGTGGACAGGAAAACAAGAAAATATATTATAATTGATTTATTGGAATCACCTGGGACACAAGCTTAATGTGTTTGTTACAACAAACACACTAACATGTACATACATACGTACGTACGTACGTACGTACGTACATACATACATACATACATACATACATACATACATACATACATACATACATACATACATACATACACAGTTTAACACTGATTGGATACTTACCAGTTTGTGGCATGTTATAGTGAAAACTGTCAATCCTATACCAGGGGGGTACACAGTTTAACACTGATTGGATACTTACCAGTTTGTGGCATGTTATAGTGAAAACTGTCAATCCTATACCAGGGGGGTACACAGTTTAACACTGATTGGATTCTTACCAGTTTGTGGTATGTTATGGTGAAAACTAAAGAGACTGTCAATTCCATACCAGGGGGGTACACAGTTTAACACTGATTGGATACTTACCAGTTTGTGGCATGTTATGGTGAAAACTAAAGAGACTGTCAATTCCATAGGCAACTTTTGGTACATGATAACACTCAAATAATAACTCTGACATCACTAAATGAGAGAAGAAAGAAAACACAACATTCTTACAACATGACAAAAATAAAGTTCAGTGGAAATAGAAAGCAATCAGTAAACTGACATCGTATAGATATCATCATGTTTGTAGATAGACCCTGGCTAGATGGTAGTCATCCCAAGATGTATGTTTTGCACAACTATAAATTGACACTACTGTGTATTAATTTACTACATTATGTACATTCATTTGTGTGAAATATCAACTACAATATGTATTCTAAATGTTTATCTAGGTGTCTTTGAAAGAGCCAATCAGATAGGGTACTATTTGGAGGTGTGGTAAATACATGGCTGGATGTGCTATTCACACTATTGAACAATTCCTTACAATCTTAATTCCTTACAATCATCCCAAGACTTCTGACTGGCCCATATCAGATTAGTAATAAACTTGGGGGCAAAAATACATTTGTCTAGCAGAGCTACAGAAAATGTTGATCCTGAGCAAACTGGTCCTATGATAACATTAATGAGAGGATCTGGGAAAGAATCATGGGCCTTTAAAGATAATATTGGGTGAGGTAAACAGTTGTCTGACAGATGACATAGCTGTAGAAAGATACTCCTAAAATAACAAATGGTCCTGTTTAATTCGTATGGTTCCATAGCACAAATGCAAGAACCTGGTAATGAATTATGGGTCTTTAATAGAAGAAACAGTGATAATACTTACATTGTCTACAGTAGTTTGGATTACCCACTGGTTCTGTCATTACAATAGGATGTTCTATACCACCCTGTGTCTTGATACCAAGATGTGAAAATGTGTAATCAAAGACAAGTTCTTGTGCTTCATAGTGAACGACAACATTCCTATCAAACTGTGTCTTTAACAACCACCTAACAACTTCTATGTTGTTTATGTCATTTCCAATCTGGATTTCTGCATCTTTTTTACCTCGTTGCTTTGCAATTATATTTTTAAAATTGAGTCTTGGGTCTTTGTCAGTGCCCCATCCAACCTTACAGTTATATGCACCTGGAAGTTAAAAAAAAACGAATTATATTTAAATGTGACAAAGTTACCATAAAAATAAAATAGTACAGAATATTGGTTATTGGCAATGATTGATTGAATTTTGAAGTCAGCAAAAGGAAGACTTCCTTTGGTGTCTTATCAAACCTGGGGTGGGATATTACATATACCCAGTATAAAATAAACTTCAGTTTAAGTATGTTGGTTTCTGTCTTTCCTATAAGCCTGAGATAGAAGTATGCAAATGATACGTTAAAAGGGAGGCAACTAACATTTGGAGTATTCTGTGTTTGTTTGTTTGTTTGTTTTTGTTTTCTTCCCCAGTTAATACCTATGTTTAAATTTGTTTTGTTTTGTTTCTGTACATGATTTATTAGTCACATTTTCTCTCATTTTAGTAATGCCTGTATTTAATTTTACTGGTCGTGGTGCTCCTAACATACTTAGTGAGCTCCTGGCCCCAAGGGATGCAATAACTTAATAAATAAAACAGGCAACATTTGTGTTACAAGCACATACATGGAGGTAACACAGAAGCATAAGTCTACCCTTATACCTCCACAGAAGAACATAGGCAATACAGTACACAATGCACTTACCATTATCTATGATAATTGGTACTTTATTTTCTCTCAGTGTGTCTGGGTATTCGTAATACTCATCTGGTGTCACTTTTAAGTACAGATCTTTAAACCGCGAGAGGTTAGCTGAAACGTAAACTAGAGCGTTACAAAATTACGAAAAACTTACAAATTCTTTAAAATTCATATTTTTGTCACATACACACTGAAGAGTTGTACAGTGTATGTCACTTTCGAGTCATGATTATCAAAGTCTATTGGAGAATAGACCTTTCGTGGAGTAGGGTCTTTGAAGGGAGGTGTAATTTGTAAAGTAGTTACAAAGAACTTTTTGACAGTAAACTAATCTAGGGCTAATCCATGGATATATAACTGAACTCAGTAATACAATGTAAATACCAGTGCCGATCACACAGACTAGGCTAAAGTGAGCAGACACAATTCAAACAGTCACCACTGCCTGTGAACTGAAGCACAGTACATAATGAATGGCTCATAATCATCACAACACATGAGCATACTTGTCATACAAAGACGCATCAAAAGTGGGTTTACCGACAACAATCGCGACTTAATGCGTGAAAATGCAAAGAAAACACAATTAATTTAAACTCTGTTCAAAATAAAGTAAACTTTCTATTGCTAAACAAGGACTTTCAACAAGATTTACCGAACGTACCGGTGTTGTTTGTGGACGCTGCCATTTTGGTGACCTTAGGTATCAGGTCATCGCTAGTTGGCGTCCTATAATAACAACACAGAAAGTCCAATGCAGAAAGTCAGAACGATGTAGCTGAGAAAGTGTTGATCCCAAAATTTGGGCAACGAATGGTTGGGATCAAAAATAAAAAACAGTTGCCGGTCTGCAGGGGAAGAAAGTTCTCAAAATGCGTAAGACATTCCGAAATACCGGTAGTTTTCTTTGAATAGATACCATCAGTGCTTGGTTGATAGTGGGGAAATACCCCATTTTCTATGGGAAACCAGGAAGTTGCTTCCGTGTACGTGTATATCCCTGACAACGTCTAACTAATAGCTTGATGGTTCACTAGACACTACGACCATATCAGAAGGTAAGATAAAAAACATTCTGTTTTGAGTCTCAATTCCAACCCTGGGAAGGACATACAACAAAAACACAAGGCGGAAATTTGTATGGAACAGATGACTGGAAACATCACTTGAAAACATTCCTCTGGATGTATCTCATCCAGCTAGCTGTCTATTGGAGATTTGTATGTGTAGTTAAAACAATTTTTGTATGTTATTTTGTTTGTTATACCATACTTTCTAAGGTATGTAGTTACACAATGTAGACATTGTTATTACTAAAATGTTATGATTACTGGGTGATACAGTTGCTACCACGTTATTCATTTACAATATGAAAGGGATTGACCATGATCTCTCGATCAAGTCTCTTTCATTCATCACTCTTGTAGTCTTGTCCACTAATTTGGACACTAACTTTGAATTCGATCTATGATGATCCCCATGATGGCAGCCTTACAGTACTGAACACTGGCTTATCACCTATAGTAGTATGTATCCCATATCCAAGTCTTTTCAAAGTATTCAAAGTCATCTTAAATTTCTTTTCCTCAAGGAAATGGCGTCAGAGTTTGAGAAGGTGTTCCTTGGACGTGATTGTGAGCTAGGTGAATTGTATGACCATACAGTGACCGGTGTACAAATTATACAAATTGCCGGCATGACAAAGGTTGGTAAAACAGAACTTGCAAGACACTATACACGTAGGGTGATAGAATCATACCATGCAATGAGAAAAGACCTCCATTATCATGAAATAAGTCTCAGGGGGATTGAAGATATTCAAAATGTAATTTCACAATTGTACATTAAACTTCATCATTCGATGTCAATCAATTCTGAACATCCACCAATCAACAAACCAAAGTCAGAGAAGAGCCAGTCAGATTCTTTTTGGCAAGATCAATGCAGCCAATCACCATGCTGCATACATATGGGAAGGCCAACCCATTGCTCAACTTGTGTCCAATCAGTGATAAGCTTTCAAAAACTCATGGATACCATCAGTAGTCTACATGGGCATTACTTAATCCTATTGGACAATGCAGAAGATATGTCGTCTGTGAACAGCAATGCAGAACTACAAACGCAATTTCTTGATTTATGTGTTTCTATGGTTATGGCATCAGATTGCATCCAGTTACTCATAACAACAACTGTCAAGTTCAAATTCATGATGACAGACTCATTATTTTGGACTCTTGATTTAAAACCATTATCCGAGGAAAGTGCAGAGCAGCTGCTTGAACTAACAGCACTTCCTGCTAAGATTGACAAACAGAAGCTGAAAAATATTGCCGACTTATGTGGAAGAATTCCGATGGATTTGCTGCTTGCAGCAGCAACAATAAGAGATGGTATACTAACAGCAGAAGAATTGTGTGCAACTTTGAAAACAAGTCTCGTTTCTGAAGAAACATCAGCTATAATATCAGCTTCCATGGATAGGTTGTCTGCTGTTCTCAAACAACATTCATCCCAGCTAGAGTACATTCCGGGATCATTTGGTCCAGGACTTGCTGCAGCCATTTCTGGAAAGACAAAGACAGCTTTTGTTAAACAAGATGTCCTGCTACCAATGCAGAGAAGATGTATACTAGATAGCTACATGGATAGTATCATCAGAACCAAGAGATACGATTTACATCCATTCATAAGAGAATTTATCCGTGATCACTTTTCACATCTCCGTGATGAAGACTTGATACGGGATAGATTCTGTGTCTTTTTTGCTCATTTATTGAATGAATTGTCACTTCGAGTCGATCACCACCCAGCCAATACCCTACCATTACTTAGTGTTGAGATGCAGAACATAGAGAAATTCTTGCGCGAAGCGATGCATTGTAGTCCTGAACGTTATCACACCATGATTCAAGCTGCCCAACATGGTGAATATCTACTCATCAATTTCTTGCCAACTGCTGGATCAATAGAATTCTATGCAGCATGTCTTAACTCAGCCAGATTAAATGGTAACAACATTGACTGTGCTGTTATGTTACACTGCTATGGACAAGCACTTAACCAAATAAGGGGTAGGTGACATGCTTATATGTAGTAATGGTTATCAAATTATTGTTTGATTATTAAAATTAAATATACTTATATTGATGGCGTTTTAAGGGTTAATGTGTGTTGAATGCTTGTATAAACTAACAGGGACATTTCTGTATCTGTCATGACTTTATCAATTTCACCCACAGCAATGTAATTAAAGTTAGTTTATTTGCCAATTTTTTTAGGAAAATATAAAAAATATGTATTTACTTATATTGAGGGGCTGGGGATGGGGATGGGGGAGTGGGTTTGAGGAATTACTGAGAAACATTGAACATTTAAATAAATCAATGTATAAATTAGAATAAATTATATCAAGTATTACTTGAAAATGAAGTAGAATTATTTGTATTTATTAAAGATATATTAACTTAGTAATTTGAATATATGAATTTATTTAGATTGTATCATCATGACAAAAGGTTAGATTTTGTTGTATTTCAGTACACTAGCTTTTTTTATTGCTAGGAAATTGGAATGATGCGTACAGCTGTTATACTGAAGCCATAGAGTTGTTAAAACCACTAGGAGATAATGACAAATTGGCAAGATTGTACTCAAGTATGGGATGGAATCTACATATGCAGGGAAAAGAAAGACATTCTCTACAGTATGTATATAACTTTGGAATACTCTGCTGTGGTAATTTCCAACATATCCTTTTATAGATATCCACTGTACAGTTATTTGTCATAAATTATATAGGTTATATGTCTCCCTGTAGCAATTATATCAACATTTTCAGAGGGTTTTTATTTAGTGGAGGAAAGAATTAGCAAATAGGCCTCATCAAATATGTTGTACTGAAAATATACTATTTGCCTTGTATTAAAATTGCCACATTGATCAAATGTCAACTGGAGGGGGGGGGGGGGTTGTATTTCTTTCCAATATGTAGGAGGATGAATTTTCACTCCGAGTCTCATATTGTATATTATAGTTATTTCCATAGAGCTTACAGAATGCAGACCAGACTTGGATTGCTACCACATAAAGATACTGCTGCCACGCTCTCCTATCTTGGAACAGTCCATACATTTATAGGTAGGTTTTAGATAATTTTGTATGTTCCAGTAAGACCAGACTTGGATTGCTACCACATAAAGATACTGCTGCCACGCTCTCCTATCTTGGAACAGTCCATACATTTATAGGTAGGTTTTAGATAATTTTGTATGTTCCAGTAAGACCAGACTTAGATTGCTACCACATAAAGATACTGCGGCCATGCTCTTCAATCTTGGAACAGTCCATATATTTATAGGTAGGTTTTAGATTAACGTTATATGTTCTCATAAAGTTTTCTGAAGAAATCTGTGATACTCAAGTCACTGGTCCAACTTCTCTATCACAAACCAGAACATTTTTGTTTTTGTTTTTGTAAAGTAACATGTAAAATTGTCACAAAGAGGCAAGGTGATTTTTATAATGGTCCTACCTTAAATGCAGAAAAATGTAACCCAGATAAATAAATAAAATACCCTCTATTATACAGAGATTGTGATTCACTTCATCCCAATTTCAACTCAACCCATTTCAACTCACCCCAAGTTCAAGTTGTCCCATTTTCAACTCACCCCAATTTCAACTCTTCTCACTTTTTCAAAATCACTTAGGAAAGTAATGTGCAGATCTTTGCAATATGCTTTATGTGTGCAAGTATTTTAGTTACAAAAGATGTTACGATACTAAGACGTAAAAAACACCATATATCCAATATACTAACTTTTCAGTTTGGTTTATCCCTGCCTTGTTTTGGTAGGAAAACCAGACCTTTAATGTTAACAGATACTGAAGAATATAACAAAGTCAGTCCAGAAATTTGATGCACTGAAATTGGGGTGAGATGAAATTGAGGCAATTTGAAAATGGGGCGAGTTGGACTGAGACGAGTTAAAATTGGGACAAAATGATCCCTCACCTATACAGATTACCACCATGCAAAAATGCATATCTGTTTTGTGACCGAGAGTGAAATATGAATTCAAAGAAAAAAGAAATAAAATATTAAATACAAATAATTCTCTTTTTCTTGATTGCTCGGTTGGTTTTACTTGTGTAGTTGATATAAACAAATGAAATATGTAGTTTTAAATAAAAAGTGTATAATTTTTTTTCTGTAGGTGAGTTTACTAAGGCTAAATCCTATCACACTGAGGCCTATGATATGAAAGCTGCTGTATTTGGTGACCATCCTGCTATTGGCGGCACTCAAAACAGTATTGGACTTTATTACAATCAGCTTGGAGATGGGGATTCTGCATTTCGATATTTCAAACTTGCATTGGAAACTAAGCGACGCTTTAACAAAAAACCTGCAAACGATCTTGTTATATCCCTGAATAACGTTGCCATGGAATACAGCAAGCGAGGTTACACAGAAAGGGCATTGAGAATGTTGGATGAAGCTTTTCAGATGAGAAAAAGTCTTGGGTTGGAGCATCATGATACGTCACTTATTTTTAACAATCGGGCGAAAGTTTATGCGAGTGTGATGGAGTATGATAAATCAGAAGAATGTTTCAGAACTGCATTACAAATACGACGAATGAGAATGGGAGTACATACATCAACAGCAGGTACCCTTCAACAGCTAGGGGAAGTATTACTGAAAGCTGGCAAACTTCAGCAAGCTAGGGAGGCTTTCACTGAAGCTGTAGATATGAGGAAGACTGTTCTCATACAACAACCCCAGAATGAAGGCATTGCAGAGTCCTTAGGCTACCTTGCAGAAACATATCAGCAGTTGGGTGATAAAGAACAAGCTAAGGAGCTCACAGAAAGACACATACAAGAGTTACAGAGGGTGGTAAATGTGTATAGAAAATGGAAGCAGGAAAATAAAGTCATTGAGGTGCAGAACAAGATTGACAAATTAAGAAAGAAATTTGAAACTTGACTAAATGTTGATGTTAATGTGTTAGTGCAATACATGAAACAATGGCAATTCGCAATTACTTCCACTTCAAAGTGGTGCACAAATTCAAAATGAAAATGACATCACTTCACTCATAATCAGCTAGCTGAATGTAATTACATGATTTTTGCAACAATAGAGTGTGTACATTGTATGTGTGCAATACTTAAATATTTACATGATCAAACATAAACAGAGTGATATATGAATTATCAATGTGACATAACATTAAAATGTTACTAATGTCCCATTTACAATTTTATGTCCATAAAATTATTGAAATGTTTTATGGAAGTTCATATTTCTATTATTCAGGAGGTTTCTTTTTTTAAACATTTTTAAAAATAAATGATAAAATCATAAAGCTGAAGATGATTTCAGATTAAAAATGTATATTAGGTCATCACTTTAAGGTGGTTTTATTAATGTTATATATTTAATTGATGAAAAAAAAAGAAAAGTAGTTCATGATATGTGTATTGAGGGCGCATGTCACGTTTGATAGACAGGTCATTTGTTACAAATGAAATTTGTTCTTGGATTTAGTATATATCTACAAGATATGTGTTGTTAGGATTTATTTCCTTTCGTGAAAAAAGCTTCAATGATTGCTGAAATACCAAATATTCAAATGTCTTTAGACCTGTTCGTTCCAACCTGTTCATATCAAAGTGACATACATGTCCAATAAATACCATGATAGCAGATTTATTGTATTTAGATATATCGTCATTTACATGTACACACACACACACGCACGCACACACGCATGCTTGCACAAATGCACGCATGCGCACAGACACACGGACACAGACAGATAGACACACAGATACAGACACACACAAACACAGACACAGACACACACACACACAGACACACACACACACACACACACACACACACACACACACACACACACTTTACCATATAGCAATCCTGGACATTTCATTCACATTTGTGTAAATCAATGAACCAGTACAAGTATCACCACTTATATGGTAAATAAGAGTATTAATTTATTTACAGAATGTATGATGCAAATAAGGATATTGTATCTTGGTACAACAATAATGCATTGTCTGACAGAACAAGTCTTCATCATGGTTGGTTTCTAAAAAAAAATCTAAAACAGCAAAAAAATCCTAAATATACAATCAGTAAGATATACAAGACAATGTGTATTCCTTGTGTTAATACTACACATATAGACCTTCTACAGTTAGACTGTATATAATATATTTTACAAAGACAACCACTACAATACAACTATCTTTGGTTAGATAATCTAGAAATGTACATCACTATAGCTGCATAACCTAATATAAAAAAATTCTCTTTCAGTTTACATGGCCACTCCCAGTGTCCGTTTTGTACATTGTATATTACTGTCACATTTCAAGACACTTTAAGGTATGGTGCCAGGATTGAACGGATACCAAACTAAAGTTCAAACAACCTATACTGGATATTGTGTACAGTAAAACAAATCCATGTTACTACTGTGTAGATCAAGCTATCAGCACACTAAAACAGAGATAAACTACAACTACTATTGCAACATGTTGGTATAAGCTAGCAACGGGTGTCAACGTAATGACACTCACTGTAGGGTGGTGTTTGTGAAAGCTAGTTTTTCTCAAGTGCCACAAACTCTCTTGATTACAGAGTGATTAATCTACACAACCAAGGCACTGCTATCAACCACTTGACTAATTTACCACATACAACAATAGTTTTAGTTTGTGTCAACAGTTTGCTCATAGCTGGCTTTCCACAGTAGTATATTCATGATAATAACACCAATGTCAAAATACATGCCTCTCACAAACTATGATCTTTAATATATTATAATATAACAGAACCCCATGACACGTGAGTGCAAGTGTGGCATACTTGGGGTATTTGCACAAGTGCTTGCAGTGTTCTCTGCACCCATACTTTCATGAGCATAGCAGAAAACACTGCAAGCACGAGTGCAAATACCCCTGAGTACCCACACTGGAACTGACATGGCATGGGGCTCTGTTTACATATGTTTATCTGAAATGGTAAATTTCCATAAAAATCATATAGCACAATCATGCAATTTCATGTTTAGCAGACAATCGCATCCACATTTGCATATCATTTGCATGCAGGTATGTAATGTTTCCGGTATTGCACTGCAGTGAAAATACCACTAGAGTGCACACTGCTGCAAGTAATCTCTGGTACATATGTTGTAATAATGATTATAACTGATATCAAGATAAACACTGTAATTTATGATTGATTATGACATGACCTCTGGCCCCATTTAACCCTTGACCCCGTTTTACCCCAAGCTACATAAAGGATAAATAAACACATTCTGTTGGTTATACATAGTAAGTATATGTGTTCAACAATGAAAATTCTCAAAACAACCAATACTGCATGGATAATATATAGATTATTCAAAATGACAAAATTGGAAAGTCAAAATGTCTGTCATAAAATGGTAATTGGAAGTATTGAGTTTGTACGGTACATGGAAGCACACAAAAACTTACTCAGTTTAGCATAATAATGGAATAATGATTAAATTTGAAGCACCAACTTAATTGCAAAATATTCAATATGAAATGTGAAATACTGTAATTGTTATCTGTACTTTATGGGATTTATAATATAGGAAGATATGGAATGTGACCAGAAATTCTTTGGCATAGATTATGACAATCAATCAATCAATCAATTGATCAATCAATCAATCAATCAATTGATCAATCAATCGATCAATCAATCAATCAATCAATCAATCAATCAAACTACACTGTTTTTTAAAGAGGGTAGCCAATCAATCAATCAATCAATCAATCAAACTACACTGTTTTTAAAGAGGGTAGCCAAGTTGGTTGAAACCAGTTTCCCCCCACAGCACCCTCTCTGACATTTTGTGTCCTGTATTTTTTACAAATATTTCATGCACATTTGTATATAGAGAAGTCCTTACTCAAAATAAAGAAGAAAGAAATCACTCATTTGGTGATTTTATTACATTTAGGTTTTTTTTTTACCAAATATTGTGAAAATTGAGTCAAGTTTTCATATTTTGTATTTGATTGACAGTTTTGATTAATGGCAGTTTGATTGACAGTTTTGTATTTGATTGACAGTTTTGATTAGTGGCAGTTTGATTGACAACTTCCATATGAATTGATTAAAAGTGAGAAAACGTTGAATCAGCTCAAAAATGGTCTTAAAATGAAGAAAACTTTGCAGTTTCATATTTAGACAAACATCAGGCTAAATTTCAACCTCTCCGTTTCCTAACATAAACTGTGAACAAATCAAGGTTGTAGTAAATGTAAATACAAAGGTATCGCTTGCTGTGTCACCCTTGATAGTACTTTATTTTTAGCAACTATCTGAGGGACAGTGATGAAGTTTGAAATAAGACTGTCAAGTTCAATTAACTAATTTTGTACTGTCACACTTTTTTCAAAAATTCTACTACAAAAATCTATTTTTTCTACATGACTTTCAATGTCCATTGTTAGTACACATCTGTACATGATTTGTGCCTCCTATACATGGCTACAATGTCTTGCAATACTTTTATCGACTAAATATGTATAAGGTTGACCCTTTTTGTTTCTCATGACTTTTCATAGCAACTATGGGTCAGTTGGTTGATTTTTTTTTAAAAATTAATTTAAAAAAATCATTTTCATGTTTCTGTCTGGGAACTTTGTGGTACCTGGTAAATTACACAGCCACTGCTTCTCCTCTAACACCCTCCCTACTTGAATAACTTCCACCATGAAAGAAATGCTCTGTTTGTGAACAAGTCTCGTCAACTTTGCTACACCTGTAGATGACGTCGACAGTCCAGACAATGGCTTATTATTGCCAGAGAGGGCACTGTTCCACAAAATATTAGAGGCAGGTGAAAAAAAAATTATTTTGATGTTGCAGCTGAAAACTTGGGTCAGTATACAAAAGGTAATGAGAAACGGGGGAAAAAAGTCACCCTATTCAAACCATGGCATGTACTACCAAAGTAAGACTTGTCAAAAATAAGGTTCCAGATATGGCTGAAAATCTAGTTGCTATATTTCTATAATGTAGAGAAAGGTACAACTCTACTTATTCTGAAGTTTCAACATTTAAAACACTATCTTGTAGAACAGACAGGCTGTGATTAAAGTTTGTTTATACCATCTCAAAACATTTCTGAAAATTTGATTTGTAATCAGACGATATTTCACCATAATGCATACTTTGTACTCTTAACATTACTGATTAAATGTTTATAACTCTGAAAAGGGATTTTTTTTAAGATTGTAAATTTTAAAATACATACAAAATAGATGTACCAACAATGTTTTCATCATCATTCATACTGAAATTCTAGTACAGACATTGAAAATATATAAAATTGTTGAAATGACAGCATACTAAAACTTACAATAATGTATGAGTGCCAAAAATGGCTTTGCCTCAAGATGATCATATATCATGTGTAACAATAATGTTGAACTTTGAACTTTTAGTATGGTAACTTGTGAATTCTTTCCTCAATATCGAGAATTTGATATCATTATAAACACACATATAAATACCAACATATCACACACAAATATTTTATTTCTAATATTGTTGGCACTGACAGTGCAATCAAATGGAAGCTTTCTTGTCTATTGTTGAGACACTCAGAAAAGCTGCCACATAAGTGTAGCGACGAACACTTCCAGTTAAAGTTTATTTCCATGGACCTCATGTATATACTGTATACTAGTAAGAGTCACAAGAGATGCACTTATGCATGTCTGATGGCATAACATTTCTAAGTTTAGCTATACACAGAAACAAGAATCAAAATCAAACACAATATTAGAAGTAAAAGTGAGTAAGTATATATTGACAATTTTACATAAAAGTAGAAACACAAAACTCAGATTCCACAAGTCCAGCATGTGAAAATATTATATACTCAAATATAATAAAAAAAGTGATAACGTACATGAAAAAAAGAAAAGCTAAAATCACATACTGGTAATGTTCAATGATAAGGGTCCATCCACCCTACTTGGCATGAGAGGAACTTGATGCCAAATGAATCGAACCAATTTTGTTCACAAAGGGTATACATTTGTGATTCACAATAATTTGTAAAATAAGTACACAAGTATTCTTACAGTGTATCAAATATAGAATACCATAATAAGACAAATATATTTTATTCATCAAGTTGATTTTTTATCAAGAAAATAGCAATCAAATTTACTGTAAAATTCTGACAATTTTTGTTTTATATTGTTGTCTTTTATATCTATTAATATTATGACATGTTGATGTGATTTCACTTCAAATTTCATCTTTTCACTACAACTTATATCATTTTACAACAGCCTATATACCTTTTACCGTAAATCATACCATTTTACTGTAAATCATATCGGATTTCTGAAAGTCAGTATCTTTGGCTGTCAATCTTTGATTCTTGTCATAACTATTTCATCATACTTTATTACCCTCTAACTAGCACTCCTGCCATTTTACTGCAATTCATACCCTTTTACTGCAAATCAACAGTTCTTTTACTGCAATATCTTAATACCCTTTTACTGTAATTCACAACAAATTACTTTCAAATTAGGCATATACCACTGAGGATATTGAGATAACTTTGTTCATGTAAACTCATAAAACCCTAGTTCTTGTGCAAGATGACTCCAAATCATTATGCACACACACTAGCATATAAAGTAATAACTCCATCCATCCATAAACAAAACTACACAGCCAGTTCTTGTGCAGCAGGGTCATAGCCTCTGTTCTTCTGTAGTAAAAAGGAATGGACATAATCAAATCTTGGCCTAGTTCCAGCATCACGTCTCCAGCAGTGTGTCATTATATCATAAATGTCCTTGGGGCATATCTTGGGTCTTACAAGCAGGACATGTTGACCACTATTACGGTAATACTCGCCTGTATTTTCTATGACTTGTTGGTCTGACATATTTGAGAAGGGTTGTTCCTTGGCAAGGCTGAATATCTCCCACAGTGTAATACCATATGCCCACATATCACTACTGGTGCTAAATTTACCCTACAAACAAAATCACACATATAAATATTAAATCTTTCGTAGTAAGACAACACATATTTGAATCTTTTTTTCTTTTTGCGCAAATTTTGAAATTACAAACAGTAAAACTATGCTAATGAGGTCGAAGGGGCAAGTATTTTTTTATTCATATTTTGCAGCTTCATAAATTTCAACCATTTTTATGCCATTGTCTGACTGTCACAGAGCTGTGAATGTACACAACGAGTTGGCTGTCTTATTTGAATAGAGGTTTGCGATAGGTTTTGAAATTTGGGGCTCTCTACAAATGTAGGTAAGAGTTGAATAATGGGAGTCAATGATGTCAAACATCAAATATACAGTAATGAACGCCTAAAATCCACCATTAAGCTCATTCTCTTTGTGCAGCTCAATATGCCATATTTTGGTTATCACTTTGCAGCCATCTTTACAGAAGTGCCACAATAAGGTACCCCATAATGGGAGCTAAGACTTTGGTTATGATGCCATCCTCAGGGCCTTATAAAGAAGAGGGGTCAATGAAATGAATACAATAATATAACTCAGTCTGTAAGTTCCAAAAAATTACATCACTTCAAACCAATAAGCTGAACTGTACAGACTGGCTATGAATACCATAACTTTATTCTTGAAACACTGGGAATTGATGATTTTTTTTCAAAGGAGGCCTATAATACCAAACGATTGTGGTTCTCACTTCCTTGCTGCTGAATAGCACTCCTAGTGGCCAAGGTGTATGACCCTTTTGTTTTTTTCATCACTGTAATATGGCATATTAATTTTCATCATATGTACTTATTACATATTATTCGACAAAGCTTTTTGATATGTACATGTACTTACATAAAGTATACATTCCCATGCCATCCAGCGGATTGGTAATATAGCTTTGCCTTCAATACGATAATAATCAGCAGAATACAGACTTCTACTCATACCAAAGTCAGCAATACGTATGGAGTAGTTATCCCCAACAAGACAGTTCCTGGTAGCTAAGTCACGGTGTACAAAGTCCATGGAAGATAAGTACTTCATACCATCAGCTATCTGAGTAGCCATGTATAGTAACGTTTCAAAACTGGTGAGAGTAAATGACAATATACTTCAAAATATATTGGAAACAGTGACACCATTCTGGTGAGAGTATGACCAGAAATAAGTCAAAATATTGGAAATATTTGTTATTGTATGTACAATAACAAACATTTAACACCTTATCGTTCATTTGCAATTTATTGAGCTACAAACAGGGACTTGACATACATTGTTTCAGATTGATCTTTCGAGTTAGAAGCCACAATAACATTATTTATAAATTAAAAATCCAAAATGAATACCCAATCCTCATCCATATGCATATGGCCACTTCAAAGGTATACTTACCTAATGGGTTGTGCATTTGATGCTCCGTTAATTTCAGTATCCAGTTCTCTATCAAATAGGAACTGATTTAAGTCACCATTACCCATATACTCTACCACCATACACCACGGTTCCTCTCCTGTACATACACCTAGCAGTTTTACTATGTTGATGTGGTTCAACTGGGACATGATCTTCACTTCCTTTTCAAAATCAGACCTGAAAAGCATTGTGGAATTTACATTATTATGATCAACATGAATGAATAGTAATTAGCCCCATACTCTGCATAAATGAATAGTAATTAGCCCCATACTCTGCATAAATATTAATTAGCCCCATACTCCACATATATGAATAGTAATTAGCCCCATACTCTGCATAAATGAATAGTAATTAGCCCCATACTCCGCATAAATATTAATTAGCCCCATACTCTGCATATATGAATAGTAATTAGCCCCATACTCTGCATAAATATTAATTAGCCCCATACTCCACATATATGAATAGTAATTAGCCCCATACTCTGCATATATGAATAGTAATTAGCCCCATACTCTGCATAAATATTGATTAGCCCCATACTCTGCATATATGAATAGTAATTAGCCCCATACTCTGCATATATGAATAGTAATTAGCCCCATACTCTGCATTAATAAATAAATAAATGAATAGTAATTAGCCTCACACTCTGTCTTTGTGAAAGCTTGAGTTTTAGCTCCACGTCAGTATACACTTAGGAAAGGTACTATCTGTCAGTGTGGTGACTTGGATGCAAAACCAATGAAATTCTCTACCTTGCATTTTTACTGGCATTCTTCGTTAGCATCTTGACAGCAACCAATGTCCTCAGATCTTTATCAAATGGGAAGCCATTCCTGGTTAACTGTTGTAGACCGTCAATCTCACACAGATGAACCTGGGATAGTGATGATGAATGTCAGAATTAAATTTAGGTTGTGTAAACTTTGAAATCATCAATCACTTGTATAAACCTAGCTTGCACACAAGGATGGAGCCATGTTATCATTTAAATATGGCCTACATGTAAATGATGGCTGTGTGTGTGTGTGTGTGTTTGTGTGTGTGTGTGTGTGTGTGTGTGTGTGTGTGTGTGTGTGTGTGTGTGTGCATGTGTGTGTGCGTGCGTATGTATGTGTGTGTGTGTGTGTGTGTGTGTGTGTGTGTGTGTGTGTGTGTGTGTGTGTGTGTGTGTGTGTGTGTGTGTGTGCATACAGAAAGTACTGTACTACATGTGCATATGTGTACAGATAATGTCAATACCTGTCCAAACTGTCCATCTCCCAAGACTTCTTTGAACTTTATCTTGTCCACTGGTATTTCCGGCACTACATGGTCAATGTTGGTGAGTTTCTCCAGACTAGTTGATGGCACAGAATAGATGTTATTACCAGACACACCCTGGATATTGAGTGCATTGATGACATCAGTCTCAGCATAGTGTTGAAGCAGTATGTTAGATTTACTATGTCCTGTTGATTTAGTGATGTCTGGCTCTGCATAGATCATGGATGAACTACCTGTTGGCCAAAGTTGACACAAATCATAAATTACTAATGGCTAATTCAAGAACACACACTATATAATATAGCTGCACTAGCTGCAACTGGGATATACTTTTTCATCAAGTAACCAAATGTATATTCCTTAAAAATTAGTCAGTTACTTACAAAAAGACATTGTATCTGTTAATTAATGGTCAATATTATCTGTAGGTGGTGTAGTGACAAGTTTAAATGTTGAGTGAAAGCTTGGTTTTGAATCAGTCACCATGTTAAAACTGCACCAGTTGTAACTGTAGTATCATTTTTCATAGTTTTTTTTTGTTGTTGTTGTTTGTTTTTTTTTTTTGGGGGGGGGGGGGGGTTGAAGAAGAATTTTCACAGTGTACAAATTAGTGTAGTGGGAACTGTCATAAATGCTTTAGGGATATCTTAAATCCAGAAAAGTGTTGTGTTGAGTTTGTGTGATGTAATCTAACTCTCCCTAATCGCCTTCAGACTTTATGAGATTACACACATGTAGAGAGATGAGCTGAGAAAAAAAAAACTTACCTGAATTTTCATTATTGAGTGGTAGTTCTGGTAGAGCTCTACCAAACAATATAGGTCTCTGTCCCCATGGTTCATCATACTGTGGTCCGTCAACAGATGACAACAATGCCGTGTCATAGGTCAAGTTCTCCTGATGAGGCGCATCTCGTAGATTATCAAGTCGGTTATTTGTAATTTGTACAGTGTTTGAATCAAAACGTACTTGTTCTACACGTTTTGGTGCTTTGTTGACTCTCTTTATTTTGAGTTGTCGCCATACCAACAATAAAATGACAATGATAAGGATGCCAATGACAGCTACTAAGACACCCACGATTAAAGCACTGTTACTGGACGATCCTTTATTAGCACTACCAATCAACTTATCCTTTGTTGCTGCTGCTTCTGTGGAAAGACAATTGCCAACAGTTAACCTGAGAATGTGTTGCGTATGACAATTTTTTGCTTATTTCACAAAGGAAGAAAAACACAAACTTATCATTGTATAATCATTCAGCTGGAAAATACTAGTGACCTAAGAGTTTTTTTATCACTTCTCAGCTTTGACTCAAAATGACAGGGCTCCTTAGGTCACTCATTTTTCCCAAGGTTGAATATAGACAAAGACTTGATTATATCAATACACGATAATACATACCAGTAGTCAGGGTTGTCTTGTAAATCAACACAGGGGGTACCTTAGTAACTAGTTGTGTTTTCACAGGAACTGAAATTTTGTCACCTTCATTCTTGCCTGTCGGCTTGACGGTAGGAATGACTGGTATAGGTTCATATGGCACTATGCCTACATCAGGAGGAACTGTGTAATTTTCACTAACTTTGGCTGAAAAACACAAAGTGATACTTTCAGATTACGGACAATCAATTAAGTAATCAAAGGATAACAAACAAATAATTTCATCCAGAGATGCATTGTTTGATATGAAGACACACTAACATAACACTTATCAGGGGAACCTATAGAAAAAAAACAAAAGAAGAAGAGGTTGTACACCAACTGAATGAGGGCGCTACATTACATTGTCATGCATTAAAGTGCAGTTGTGATGTTAGGTGGCATGATAAACTCTTTGATTCAGACCACATAAAAGAATCCATTTTAGAGCTAAGAGCACTCCCCATCAAAATTCAGGATGCTGTAAAAATGATACAATTACTCTGAATGTAAGTTAAAGCTAAATAAGAACGAATTAGGATATAATAGTAAGACAAATCAAAGATCACTATATGATACTTGTACTTACTTGATTCAAAGCTAACTTCACTAATCATCATCCAAGTGTTAGCAAACTGGAACTGACATTTAACAAACTTGCCAATTCTATGCTGCAGATTTAAGATGATGTATTTGGCCTCCTGGTGTTGGTTGTCTGGTGCGACAGTCAGCAACAACGGAGCTGGCAAGAAGTTGCCGTTCTCAAGACCAAACCACAGAAGAACACTCTCAAACACTGACACTTCTTTTGCAAACTGATTACTAGTGTGTACTTTCATAGTGGTGAAGTTCCGTACAGAATCAAAATGAAAGACAATTTCTAGATCCGGTGTGAGTTTTCGACTCCATCCAACCCATTCATATGATCTTCCATATCCAAGGTCATCATAGAAGTCATTACCCCCTATTTTGCCATCTGTAAGCTGTCCAAGACCATATTTTCGCATACCACCAATACTATCACCATCATAAGTCCTATCAGTGAATGGTGTTCCAAGTCGTATATTTGCTTTGGGCATGGAATAGGCTAACAGATGATCTGCAGACACACAAACACAAGAACAATTTATCAATTTTATCATATACCCAGTATCACATTTGTATCGCCTCCATTGTAATTCAATGGGGAACAGCAGGCATATCTCCTGATTGGGATAATTATCCAATCGGGAAAAATGTTTATCCCGAATGGGATAACCCAATCAAGATAAATTTTTGTATGATGATTGGAGTAAATGTCTTTGAACACTCTGGCACAAGTAACTACAACATGGCTATCATGGAAACAGGTAGACTGTCGACAACTGCTTGCGCCTTTTTTCCCTACATTTTATCTAAACTTAAGTCGTTGCGGCGCTCCGATCCGGCGCAATACTACTATAATCGCCCACTGATATCGAGGGCCTTTATCGAGGGCCGAAGGCCTGCTCGGGCCTTCGGCCCTCGATATCAGTATGCGATTATAGTAATGTTGTGCCGGATCAGAGTGCGGCAACGACTTAAGTTTAGATAAAACGTACGAAAAAAAGGCACAAGCAACTGTCGACAGTCTAGGAAACAGGTTACATATACTTTATACTCTCACAGACGTACTAAACAAAAAGCCTGGGATCTGACATAGGTTACGGTCTAAAGCAATTGTTGAGTACATGCATTTGAAGAGTACAATAATTCTATAGGGAACTTGCAATCCAGACTGAGCATGCTCAGACGCAAAGGACTATGGGATTATCTGTGGTTATTCTTAATACCTAATCTGGAGCTACCAATAAAAAAAAACTCCCACAATTGTCAGGGTAACTATGAATTGATCATTTGTGGTTACAAACAATGTAACAGTATTGTTTACAATTCTGATTCATTAGTATTTATTATCACATTTCCCATGATGCAACATTCAACATGGCGGGTTTGCAAGTTCCCTTTTGTACTAGGTAACCATTTAATTCAATGATTGTTTATCCCAAATGGGGGAGATTCCTGACTGATACATGTAACATGTTGTAAATATTAGTTACTACCCGGTAGCTAAGATTTTATTTTATTTTTTTTGAGCTGGGAATTGCTCCTAGCGATTTTCTGTTATGCAGACAAATACACACAAATGCTACAGTGATCCATTCGTGTTTGGGATGACATGACAGGGCTATGTTTAGACTTACCTTCATATGGGCATCCATAGACTTCAGTTCTCATACAAACATGTATATTTTGTGGATTAGGATTATATGGATAGATGCGTAATCTCTCTGCAATTATTGGTGGATCAATTGCTATGCCTACAGCTTCACTGGGATTTGTATTGCCTAACAACACCTGTAAATTATAACAAACATAGAAAATAAATAAAAGTTAAAACAAACATAACGTGAACACAATCAATTGCTTCAGCTAATGATAAAAATAATAATAATATTTATTTCTTAAAAATTAACGCTTTCCATATAAAAACAACTCAAAGCGCCTTACAATGCTACGACAAAAAGGCAATAAAAAAAAGATATAAAACACAATGGAGGAATCTGCCAGTAATAAAACAGTCATTCAAATAAAAAGTTATGTTTTAAGATTTGACTTAAAAACGCTAATAAGTAATATTCGAACTCAAACAGAGTGACAGTGGCAGCCTATTCCACAAATGTGGAGCACATGTCGAAAACGCCCTATCCCCATAAAAAGATGTTTTAACTACAGGGTGGTGAAGTGTGCATACACCTTCAGTGGAGGATCAAAGTGTGCAGCCACAAGAGCTACCCTGGAAGACTTTTGCTCACTTGTGAGACAGTCTCCAGTGTCCAAACAGATACAGTTACAGCTTCACTAGGATTTGAGTTACCTAACAATACCCCAATTTACAATGAACAACATGAATACAGGGTACAGATGTGTAATATCTCCAAGACTTGCGTTGGATAAAATTACATATGAATACTACATGAATCCATGAGAGTGAAGGCTTGTCATGCCAATTCAAATTTAAATAGAGCAATCAATTCTGAAAAAACATGTTTCAGCTCATTTCACGTTACCATTCACCGACTCTGGTTAATACAACCATGTAGAATCCAATAAGAAATTACACATGTTACACTTCAAGATAGCAAGACTGAATGTAATAGTTTCTTGTGACATATTGTCTAAATGTGCCACAACAATGCAGACATCAAATGCGGACATCAACATGTTTGTGCCCATACGTTGTAGCATGTTTAAATGGTTTATTTTACAAGAGAGAAAAAATAGCAGGAAATTGTTGATTCCTATGTAGTTGTATCAAACACAGTTGGTGAAAGGTAACTTGTAATGGGTTGTAAATGTCCTAATTACAAAACCAGAGTGACTTACTGTTTGATTGTATGCTGTCTTATACTTGAATTCTAACCATTCATCATTTAGTCCCTTACTTCTCCTGAAGTAACCAAACTTGAAATGGGATGAAAATTCACGTCCTCCAGTAGGTGGATGATCCCTACCCTGCGTAGCCACCATACTGATAACAGTTAACTTTAAGAAGTTGATTTCTAAGTATTCGTCACTGTACTCATTATTTATAGGATTACCTGGACACCATGCACCAGCTCCCTCATTATGACTAAGTCTGAAAAATGATGACATCATAGTCAAACAAAACATGTGATGAAGTCATGATGATCTAATAATCTGGGTATCTGACTTGTAAAGTTCATCCTATGCTCTGCCATTTTAATATTTCCAATTGTGGTACTAGGTACCACAGTTGTCATACAGTATATATATATTTACATATACATATATATTTATATATTTACATGTTCATTTTGGTGGTCTTTCATTGAAATGTACTGTACTGTACTGTACTGTACTGTACTGCACTGCACTGCTCTGTACTGTACTGTACTGCACTGTACCAGTACTGTACTGTACTGTACTGTACTGTACTGTACTGTACTGTACTTTGCTTTGCCACCGTTTGACAAGTTTGAAGAACTATCTATATGGCTATACGGTATGCTGTGCTGTCTCATGCTGTACATTCTGTGCCATATGTTACACTATGATGAGCTTTGGTGGTGTGTTTGTAACATACTGTACTGTATTCAGTAACTTGCTTTGCAGCATACAAGACTAGTTTTACAGAACTAACAACTTCACTGCTACAATGACTGTTTTATGACAAGGCTGGAGAATACCAGGGCCCAATAAATATGTTGTGTGGAATAAGTTATAACATCACCTCACCTGCTATGACGTGCTGACAATGAATCTTCACTGTATGTAGAACTAGCAGACAACTGAGAATCTTTGATCTCACCACTGTGCATTCCAAGTGGGAGACGACAAGTGTCTACAAAACAACAAGTAACGTAAGTTACAACATTTATTTTCTGCCAGCCTTATAAGTATTCAAGTCTTGTATAAAAAAATGTATCACTATTTACATGTTTATTTTAATAACTAATTAGGGTTAGAATTTCAAATACCTTCTTTTTTTATTTTGGTCAATATATTCACCCCATTATCCTCACAACTGGGTATCAGACTTTATAAGGGTTAAACTCTCTATGGTATAAAATGATACACATCAATTATTCAGTTTTCCATGTGACAAAAGGCAACATGCCTGAAGAAAATGAACAAATAATTGTACTATTCACAATTCAATAAAATAAATTGGGAAACAGAGGTACTTAATTGGCATGAGAGTATTCAATAAGTGAATCAATCAATCACTTTATTTCAGAACACTAAGGCAACTGGCCCAAAGAGTAAATATAGTACTGTACTATATACACACACTTCAGTTCACATGGAGATTCTACCACTCTACTTCTCATTGCAATATATATATGAAGCTAAAGTATTGACATTTAGCTAATCATTCCGCCATCTACATATGTTATTTTTATGGCGTGTCTGTCTGGAAAGTCTATAAAAACACTGACACGACACTGTTTACTTTTACTTCATAGTATGCATTGCTGTAAAATCATGATATCATAGCAAACTGATATGTGGATTTTAATTTCATGTCGGTATCACTGACTGTGAGGGTTGATGACCTGGTGTGTTCAGTCTTCTAATGTATAATTTATATACATTTCATCTGATTAAAATATGATACTATTCAGTCAGTGAGATTTCATTATTAGAATGATCGGCACTCAAAGCAAAAATGTTTCTAAACACAGTGCTTGACAGTTGTGCTAGCAAAGAATTGTGTAGTTCCTGTAAAACCAGACTAAGACCAAGTTTTCTACACTTTAACCCCTTCAATACTGAAAACATTCCCGCCAAAATTGTTTGGACAAAATTCTTGTTTTATGTAACTTTTTGGCATATATCAACTTCATTTTAGACTGGAATTAAAGAAATGTTAGTTCCTAACAAAGTAATATTATTGTAATTATGAAAATATTCATATAAATTGGGTCCCCATATTATTTAAAACTCGTCTCTAGTCATGAAAGGGTTAATGGAGCAATTGAGTTTAGATGAAACTATTCGGGATGGACTATGAACATAAACAGGTGATAGTACAAAATGGCAACACATACTTTTAGTCTTCTTACATAAGTTACAAGCAGAACTTTTGTGAGTTTATTTCATGTGTTATTTTTCACTCAAAGATGTGCCTTCATTAGCTTTTCAAAAAGTAATTAGATATGGAAAACAAATCAAGGAGATGGAAAAGTTACCATTGACATAATCAGTAATAGAGCTGTTGTCAGTTCCAAGATGCATTGCAGTCTCTCCATACAATGCCATGTATTCTGTACGCGCTGAGGGGTTTGAACGTGCTACTCAGGGGGATAGTTGTCACATGACGGTACCCTGGGTTTACCCGTAAAATCTCACTCTGTCATCGATGGCGTTCAGTCTTTGTTCTATAAAATCACCCATAATTAAAGAGGTCAACATGTCTTACCACCATTTCCTGATGAAAATGTTATTTCAAATGTAATAAAGACAAAACAAGACTAAATCTAACAACATAAGTGACGTCCTCTCGCGCAATGCATCTTGGAACCAGAAAATCGACTATTATGTCACCTCACAAAACAAATTTAGTTAACGATAGGCCAACTTACATTTAGCGTAATGTGAATGTTTGAATTCCTGTTTGTTCAACACTTATGAAAATCTACAGATTGAAACTACACTTACCTAGATCAACAGCACCCAATGTATATGTGGAAGAAACCAAAACTAGCATCGACGTCAACAACATTTTATGTTGAAGTGTTAGTTTACTTGATACCATGGCGAAAACTTGTGTAACAATCTAAGCCTTAAAGTAGCACCTCATTCTTTCTCAAGCTTTGAAGATCTGAAGCACTGCACACACATATACAAAGTAGGTGTGTCACTCATTCAGGCTTCTCAACTCATCTCAATACAATGTCAATCTGAAGGAAAAGGAAAGAGTTACAATATCAGTAATTATGTGACTATAACTTTTTATGTGTCATTTTAAGTAGCAGGGAAGTTATGAAATACAACAATACATGATATTTGATATATACATATTTTCAATATGTGGGTGAAGTTTGGAATACATGCTGGTCTGTCTGTTCTCAGGAAATGTAACGTCACATGGGTGATGATGGGCACTGGTAAGAAAAAAATGACAATAACGGGTAATTTGAATTTGTGACTACACATTATTATACCAATAAATCATTCAATTAAGTATCACAATAAACAAGTCTAGTGTGGCATTTAAAAAAAAATATTGGTTGTTGGTCTGTGACATGTCAACAGGTGAATTATTGAATGAAAGCCTGTCCCTGATAATGTGATTCACTCACAAGGTATCAGAAAGTAATCTGACAACACACACAAGTTTAGCTACATACTCAAAAGGCATGATGCTGTGTGGCTAGGCTTCTTCCCAATATGTGAGCTAAGAATCATGTTATTATCTACGCATTCAAAATTCACTATATTTTGTTCTTTGTTTGTCAATTTCTCACACCAATGCTAGCATCACCTGTAGAAATGTGGTATCATTGTCGTAAACTAGTAACGTCTTTACAGCAGTGCTTCATAGACATTCCGTTTTATAATATAATTACCTCAGCAGAAAAATATGCTCTAGCTTGCGAACATATGTGGTGTGTGCTTCAGTTCTAGGCTAGACATATTGAAAATACATTAAACTTGAACAATAAATATCGCATTTCTCATGGCTCTTTAAATTTATGATATTCTACATAAAGTCTTCCATACATGTAATATGACACACTTACATGACTCATTGTAAGTGTACGATGATGTGACATGCAAAATTTTTCATTTTTGGGTTTGTACACATACTTCCATTCTATTGATTTTTTTATGTTATTCAGTTAAAATCTGTACTTTACTTAAACTGTCATTACCATAGTTACTTAATAGTTATAATTTCTAAAACTCCACTGAAAGTGTCATCTGTTATTTGATAGTCATTATATTAAAACACAGCATGCATTCTACCATGATTCACATCCTGACCAGCCTAGTTTCAACAACAGTGAAAGTTATCGTCACCAGCCCTAGTTTCGACGGTGAAAGTTATCATGACCAGCCCTAGTTTCAATGGTGAAAGTTATCATCACAGAAGCACTAGTCTTGAGTATTTCATGACATTCACTTCAAGTGTGACACATATAGGGAATGGCGCTACAGGCAACCTTGCATACTCACTGGACATACTCGTGCATAGATTGTCAGAAACAAAACCTACAAGACATGCTGTTGTGTTTTGTGGTTAGGTAATGAAATGTCCATGGACTATATTTGAGGTTAATAATTACTTTGTTGAAAGAGTGCCTATCTAAGTAAGTATAACAAAAATGGGTTGTTGTTTTTACCAAATAACCAAAATGCCTTTAATTCTATATGTTTGTATTTCACAGATTTCAGTCTTTCCTTTTGTTACACAATTGAATTAAGTCAGAAGAGTAACTCTTTTTTAAATTTTCTTTTGGACATGTTCAAGATGATAAGAAACAAAGTTAATGTAGTATTATACCAATATCTAACCTAATTTAAGTAGATGAAAGATTGCACATTAAATAGAATCACATTTATAAACACACAATAGGGAACTTGCAATCCAGACTGAGCATGCTCAGACACAAAGGATTATGGGATTATCTGTGGTTATTGTAATACCTAATCTGGAGCTACTGATAAAATTAAGCTCCCACAATGGTCAGAGTGACTATGAATTGATTATTTGTGGTTACAAACAATGTATCAACATTGTTTACAATACTAATAGATTAATATTTATTTTCACATTTCCCATGATGCAACATCAACATGGCGGGTCTGCAAGTTCCCTATTGATGCATTGCAATCCCATATGAAGTTCCTTTTAAGTTTAAAGGCCAGTCACTCATTTGTGATATCTTATCAATGGAGCCACAACAATTTGACAGGACATTTTGTTCAAGACACACACTTTTTCTATAGCTTTGCCACACAACTGTTTTTCTAACCGAATTCCTAATTCAACTTCAGCCTTTAAAATTGATATAGTGACTTGTGAACTTGTAAATGAAAAGGATTGGGACAATGTGTTAGCGCCCTCACAGTCTGTTTACAGCCATCGATCAGCAGTCCTGTGTCATTGGCACTTCCTTACATGTGAATTATGTAGAGTGTTACATAATGACTGGACACTATGGCTAGAAGTATAAACATCACTCTCATTAACCTTCTAAGACAACAGATTAACACATAAATTATATCTTGTCCAAATAACATGTAATTTGATAGCTTCCCTCTAGCTAGACAAGTTGCTTATTTATTCACAGACAGACATGTATTTCCCTACTACAGAGATACAATCAGAATAACTCAAGAATCTGTGCTTTCCAATCCTCAATGCCAATTGTTTTTACATTTCTAAGCATGGCACTGAAACCTCAAAACAACACAAACATTTGACCTTGACACCAAAATAAAGTATTGAGGACACCAGGAAGTCATATAGCTTTCACTTCAGTGATGATAAAATCTCAACAAAGCACTTCCTCAATTACAAGGTACTTCAATCACAACTATCCATTAAGCAATTACAGTATACTCTTTATCTGAAAATGTCTTTAAATGTAGAGACAGCAATGTGAGCTATTTTTATTCTCTAGACTGCCTTCTATCAGATGTTTTGATTCACATCCTTTCTCTAAGGGTATACATGGCGGTAAACAACTTGTTATTGTGAAGTTAATACTGTCTAAAATCTCCCAGCTACATAATTTATCTAATGTTGCTCACTAATATTTTCATTCCCTGCCATATTACTTCACTGTATAGAAAATTGTAGTAGTGAGCTTTTCCTATCTGTTATCAGGATTATAAAATTTCCACAGTTGTTCTACAGAGAAATAAGAAAACAGCCTCAAATATGAGGCCTCCTATGTATGTTTAGTACTTATCTACACTTAGAATACTTATCGACACCCAGAGACTTTTCTGACACAACATATTCTGGTGAACAACACTGTCATTTAAGCTGGATAGCTAACTGTTTGTTTCTGGGCTAATCTACGGATACTCTATCTGTATTATGATTAGTTTTGATCTCAAACGTAAATAATTTACCTAGCATATTTTGGCTAAATCACTCGGCCTTCTTCAACTGTAATTGTATGATTCAATGTCTTATTGTATATGATTCAATGATATAGACTTGTCATATGACCATAGGAGAGTGTTGTCTACACCACCAGCAATTTCCATTCCCTAGTCCCTGGTACGTGACAGGCGTTGTTGTTTGATCTGTCTCTCTAGTATATTTCAGCTAAATCACTTGGCTTTTTTTCATCTGTTATTGTACATGATTCAATGATATAGAGACTAAGACTTGTCATATGACCATAGGAGGGCACTGTGTACTACCAGTATTTTCATTCCTTCATTCCTGTCAAAAGTGACTGTCATATGATGTCTATGTCACTGAATTGTAAACAGAAGCACCTGAAGAAGGCCATGTGATTTCACCAAAATATACCACATAAATAATTTATATGCTGAGTTCAGAACTAATACAAAATAAGATTCCAAAACAAGAAAACAATGTTTTTGGTGGTGATCACACTAAGTCTAACAACATTAAAGTCTTGTAGCTTTCACAATGTTGCCCAGGTGGAGTTTAATCCAGAGGCTGTTATTCCCAACTTGTAGTTTTTCGTATACAAACAAATACCCCCATCCCCTGGTAGAAAGAAGATTATAAAGCTGATAATCTTCTTAGTATTTACAAGAACCATACAATAATAGGGCCCTCTTTAAAGCATTCACACAAATACATTAAACTAATTACATGTCTCTAAATTTTGGAAATTCCAAATGAAATCTGGTATGTGGCATTTTTTCTGCACAGTAATTCCTAAAAGGAAAAATATGAAACTGCAACTAAAATCCCTTCCTTTACATAGACCTCTGGTTTCTTTACCCATGTACTTCTGACCCAGTCTATGTAATTGACACTCTAGGGACAGTCACTGTAAGTGTTACATCACTAATTTATTGTCTGTCTAGGATGATTTAGAGTACTTTTATTGTACTTATACAGTAATCTTGATCTCCACATGTTTTCATGTAAAGTGGTCCTCAATTTGCATAATTACAGAACTGGGCTGAATGTAATTATTTTCTATTGTGTCAACACAATAGCAGGAAAGCAATTAACTCAACACTTTAAAGTGAACATAGACCCTCCATCAGATCTTAGACCACAGAAAGGTCTATCATCACTAGGAGTGCAATTTGTATGTCTTCCTATGTATTCAAATCAAATGTACACACAAATAAGTACAACAACATGTTAGGTCTACCAGAAGTCAGTCATATTAGAGCTCATGGAAATCGAGAGGTCCTAGACTGGCGGAAAAAAATCGCCACGTGAATTTTTTTTAAAAATCGAGAGAAATGAAAAAAATAATGAAATAAAAAAACTAATTGAAATAAAATAAGATATGACAAAAATATATTTATATAAAAAAATAGACAATAAAAACAAAAATCATACAAGCAATGTAAAAAATTTGGTGGCGGGTCAATGAACTGAAAGACCATCATGATAGGACAAATACTGCATTACTCTTGGCATTGTTAGTATAATGTATGCAAATATATGTTGATTCCTTCAGGTACTGGCAATTTACAGGGGGATAGGTATGATACAAGAACCATTATGCCAATATCTGACCTTTTGCACTTCATTTCCTCAAGTATGAACAATCCAATGAATTGTTTAGAGCACAGTAGCCTGTTTACTATTCTGACAAGGTACATAATAGCTGGTTGTACCTCCTAGCCCACATCTTAATGTGAGGGCTAACAAGGCATAACTCAACAAACAGACTAGTACATGTGAAATGTGGTTGAATTGTGAGAAGCCATTCTATCGAAAATTTGAACAATCTAAATAGTACTATACTATCACATAGGATGTATGACCTTATAACATGGGCATGACAATACAAACCAATCTACTACATGTATATCTTCCAGTCAGCTGTATAAACAAGTACTAAGTCAAAATACCAAATTTACTATTTGATAGACAGGCTGAGTCATGTGGTGACCTCTGACACAACACAATGCACTGAAGTCAAGTGTCACCTTGAGGTAAACACATTTATCCAATACAAAGTGATTAGTTACTATGGCATGTACCATTGTTAGCACATCATTGATAACTATGACAAGTTTCATTCCCAACATTTAATGTAACAAAACTACAGTGTATGCTAATTATGTCCGTGATGGTGCAGACACGGAGGTAATTCTCTTACACCTCCTTGACCATACAGTATACTGTAGTTGTATGTTATTCAGCGCTAAATTTATTTTGTCTGAAAAATATGCGCAAAAGCTTTATCCATGGAAATAAGTTTCGCTAACATACTTTACAAGTTGTCATATTTCTACATTCAGTTGTTGTGAAAGGTGTCAACATGAACATATGCACTGAATACAGGAGGATAACCAGAGAAAACATTTATAAATACTAGTGTCACTTACCCTTTGCATTGTCTGCCAATTAAAGTGTGCCTGACACTAAGACTCTCTCACAGTCAGAACTTCACATAAATTGCTAAATCTTGGGTTGTTTTGTATGTACCGGTATCTACTGCATAATTGTACTCGTATACTAGTATCCCAGTATCCCTGTACTCTCACCTAAGACATCAACAAAAAGTTAGCCCTATATAATCGATGAGGGTGATACCGGTACATACAAAACAACCCAAGTTTTAGCTATTTATGCAAAGTTCCGAGGACTGTGAGAGTCTAGCCGGACACATCCTAATTGCCTTTCTGACAAATTTTTAATGTGCCAAAATAAACATTTTTACAGTATAAATCTTTGTATATGTTTTGGCTATAACTTCCTCCCAGGGATGATTTGTTATTTAATTCAAATTTTGCTCATTATTGAGTCTTGGGTATTGTTACAAAGTACACATTAACAAGTACTACTACTTACATGTAACAGAATGATAAAGTTACCCCTTTTGGAATCTTGTTTTAGTGCAAATATGTCTGAATCACTCTATGATATTATCATATCTAACTATCTAACATTTTCCCATTTTAGGTTTGTTTTAGCTTAGAACCCTTTACTTGTTAGATGATGTTGACAATAGCTATTGGGGAGAGATTATACAACACACACAGTCAACATCATTCAACAATAGTGAAAGGTCCTAAGCTATACAAATAAGTATGAAGTTGGCTACCCTATTCCTGCCCCAGCCATCAGACTTTTACAGGAACTTGACCTGAAGAGGGTTACCATCACAACATATTCAGCAATCTATACAAGCTAGTATGGATGCCAATGTGGTTTCTAACTAAACTGTGAGTGGAGGTGTAAATAGTAGTAGTAACGATACTGTATAGGAACTAGACTAACACAAGCTTACTGAATCATACAATTAAGATTGTCAATTACCCCAAGACTGTAAGTTTGTGCTGTGAAGACCATGACAGATTTTTGCATTAGCGGTTCAAGTGCGACTTTCTCGACTTGGTGAGCCAGCAAGTTGGGTGTCATAAAAATTGTTGGCATCTCTAAAGCTATTTACAATGTCACTGATAATGGGTCAGTAAAACTGATAACAACTGATATGACATTAGGGGCTTCACACTTAGATATTGAGCTTAGCTTTGCCTGATGTGTTATGTAATAGTGCTTTATCACATTTGTAAATATTACCAGCAAACATTATTCAATGATAAGAAAGATAAGAAACCCCACTTCCTTAGTTAATGGCTAGATTCTGTAATGAACCTGGACATGTAGTCTCACTTCATACACAGAGTTGGAGGTCTATGGTTCATACAGCTACAAATACCCTACTATTTATTTATCCACGCCTGATTGAATTTCATTACCTTGATGTTCATATAGCATTGGCTAATTAATAACAATAACATTGTCTCAACTGAATGCATACATCCTTATCTTAATTGGCAATGATTTGTCTAAATCAGCCTAAATCTAAATCAACCGTATCAAAATGAAAACAGCTTATATAATTTAAACCTGTGCTGTATGGGATTTCTGCATGAGTTGATCTGATCTGACACTGTTGACATTAAAATATCACAATGAAAACAGCTTAAATAAATGTAATATATACCCCTTATCCTGGCAATAATTTGCCTAAATCAACCATCTCAGAATGAAAACAGCTTAATTTACTACTCAGTTATAATCATGTGGTATGTGGGATTTCAACTGATCTGAAACTGTTGAGTGAAAATTTAATCTCTACTTCATGGTTGATCTTTGTGCACACACATCTGTTCATCATAAAGGGGCAGTCTCCAAGCTACTGTCAGATTTCTACAAGACAAAGATCTAGACCTGTAGTAGTACTACTACTACTAGTAGTAGTAGTAGTAGTAGTAGTAGTAGTAGTAGTAGTACATCATGTAGTAGTAGTAGTACACACAAATCATAAAGGGGTAGTCCCTGAGATACTGTCCGCTTTCAACAAGACACAGACCTGTAGTACGAGAAGTACCGTGACACAAGTCTTAATTATACTGGGGCACTCCCTGAGATACTGTCAGCTTTCTACAAGGCACAGATCTAGACCTGTAGTAGTACTAGTAGTAGTAGTAGTAGTAGTAGTAGTACATGTAGTAGTAGTAGTAGTAGTACTACTAGTAGTAGTAGTAGTAGTAGTAGTAGTAGTACACACAAATCATAAAGGAGCAGTCTCTGAGATACTGTCAGCTTTCTACAAGACACAGATCTAGACCTGTAGTATACACACAAGTCTTAATTAATCCTAATGGGACAGTCCTTGAGATACTGTCAGCTTAATACAATGGTGAGATGATATAGATGTGTAATGGCATGTAGTACATATGGATTACATCACAAAGTCAAACAGATGTCCTTGAACTAAATCCATATCTCAAAAACCTGACATTCTGGGAGAAAACCTTGGTCGCCAATTTTGATATTTGTATGAAGCTTGATTGAGACAAAGAGTTCAACTATGAAAATTTAGTACTTAGTTTGGCAGTGAACTATGAGTATGACCTTGTACGAATGTGATTATTGCTGATGTTAAGTTATATTAAGGACGAAGTGAGCTAGTATAACAGGTCTGAGAAATATGCCAAATAACTGTCAAAATTCCAGTTTTCATTCGTAAATTTCACAATATTCAAAATTCCTCTATAGTAGTCAACAATCTCGTCATTTCTTGGGTAATAAACTTCTTTATAATTTATATATATTATATATAATATATATATAAGCTGTTGAAAATATTTTAATTTAATTTAATCAAAGCCCTAATCCTACCACAGCAATTATCTTTAACATGGACTTGACCTGAAGAGGTTACCATCAGCCTCAGGTCAAATATTGATGTATACACATTTATCGTGATTTAATACCGTCTTAGTTTTAACTCACCTACAGGTACATTATGTATAGAATAGATAGAAATGACAACATTGACTGATAACATTACATTTAGAAATCAAAACCACCAGCATAATGAAACTAAAGCAGCAAGTATTACATATTATAATAAGTGTTCATATCACTAAATTACGAGTACCATGAAACTAAAGCAGTCAAGATTACATTATAAAGTGTTCATATTACTATACTTGGCAGTATAATGGACACAATCATGTACCTTACAAGTCAATGATCCAATTCTTTACCTGCTGAGTGTGTCCATTGATGTCCATCAATTCTTCTCAACAATTAACGTACAGTTACATCACTCGTAGCTAGAGTTTAGAGAGCAGTTACCCATCTAATCCTACATGGCTCTACAAAATGGCATCCCACACATATGCAAATGAAGTGACATGATGATGATAAAGCTATGAGTCATCACCATTCAAAGCATCATATACAATATACTATAGTGTAACAGTTTTTCATTTATACGGACAATGACCTATTTCATATGTATTAGACTGACATTTTACACTCATGAAAATGACCTTGTCGCATGTATATTTTATGAATTTGAGAATCATATTTTCATCACATTTTTACAGATGTATCATCCAACCATTCTAGCAGCCAAGGATTTTCATACAAGCCCCTCTAAGATCACAGTTCACAGCATATCTTATCTACAGCATGTTTTTATCATTTTAAACTCTCTTTAATGATATCAGACCTTGGCAAAAGTTCTGAATCACGAATAATTACGTATCTCTCCATCTTCACAGTTGCCTCACGAGGCCAAATACAAGACTGGTAGACGTCTTCTCTTCTGGGTTTATACAAAATGGTCATTTATTTTGATAATGTTTTGACAATGACCTTGAGAGTGAAATGTAAATCTCACAAGCCTCTATCAACATTCTTTCCATGTGGATCAACTAGTGTACAATACCTCCAGTGTTACTAGTTTTTGAACCCCCACCCACAATAAATCTGGTAAATTCATTTGTTTACTGTTACCATTAACTTTATACCATGGGTTGACTCTTTCAACCAATGTCTTTTATTCCACATGGAGGTACACCACCTGAACTATTAAGTAGTGTTTTGGTCTATATGATCAACTATAAATCTGAAAAATTCATTTGTTTTCATTTCCCCATAATTTTAATTATATATGTAGGCAGTGGTGGCAGAGGGGGGGGGGGGGGTGAATAGAGCAGATGTGGGTATGTGGAAAATTCATCATTCAATTCCCTAAACTTAGATTTATAAATTTAGCCATATTAAATGTTGGCTGGATCTACATGAACTTCACAATAACAAAACAGAAGGGTTTTGTTTTTGTTTTTGTTTGTTTGTTTTTTTTTGGGTTTTTTGTTGTTGTTGTTTTTTTGTTGTTGTTGTTTTTTTTTTTTTTGGGGGGGGGGGTTTATGAATTTTAACTAATGACACAGGAGAAGATTCCTACAATAGTCAACAGGTATGTTGCATATTAGAGGCATTTTACTGCATAATAATAATAATAATTTTGTCATTTGTCACTATACTATATGTTTAGTACCTATCATTCTTGTTGTTGTTAGGGTTGCGAAAGATCAACATGATTCTATGCTGTCCACCCATGGAAGTGTCATTCTTACCACAGCAATGATTAACATCAAGGCCTGATTAATGGCATCGAGTTCAGGGGTTTTGTTCTTATTGTGTGTAACTATACAATGGACTGAGCCAGACTAGGTACTTTCACAACATGAATCATACTTCTATGTACAATATGACCATTTAGTAATTTCACAGTCTATCTCAACCCATTCACTGACAAGAATCACACTGACAAACACATTCCATATAACAATTAACTTCTCCCTCAAGTCAAAAAAAACAGTTTTGAAAGCAAAGGAAACAGGTGGCAGTCAAAGATCTCTAGTCACTGTAAAGGTTTCACATCATTTTGTCTGACTTTTCAAATACAGATACATGAACTGAATTTAAAGTACTTTCAAACTTACACAAAACTATTCAATCTATTAGAAAGATGTGGTCATCCCATTGATGGTTTCATACCATTATGTCATTTCACATCATGTCTTTGACGCCTAACACATGTTTGACTGTAGACGTCTATAACACAAATGGGTGTCTGATTGATGAAGTCATAAGGACCAGGGATATAGAGGTAACAAAAGAATGAACATACCAATGTCTGTGCATGACTTTTTTACATATAAGATGGGTAATCAGAATCAAGTAAATGTACTTTTTATACACTATTCTGAGACCAGGAGTAAGCAAATCCACTGGTCCTAGGTCTGGGACGAGCCTTTTTTGGGGCGGACCACACAAATTTTACCTTGCCTGGTCCGTCGGACCAGTACCTTACTGTTAATAACTATGTTAAAAAGTCGTCTGAATATATAGATTCATAGGCAAGATTTAATGTTTCACATTAGCGGGACCTGGGACCACCAATTCTTTCAGCAGGACCACTGGATTTTTTAAGGCACTGGTCCGGGACCACCAGTTCACAAAATGATTTATTCACCCCTGGAGACACACATACATCTACAGAATATTTTGTAAGTACTAGTCTTACTAAATAAACATGCTCCTTAGTTTAGTTTAGCAGTGCAAGGATAGGGGGCAGGGTAGAGTACAAAGCAGTAATATGAAATGGCACAAAAGATTGAAAATATAAATGTATGATACTATAAAGATGAATAATCAAAGCAGACAAATCTACTTTTTATGTCTTATCATTTTGAGAAACACATCATACTGGTAACACATCATAAGAATTCCGCACATATAGCTGTTGTAAATAGAATTCACATTCACAAATATTGTTGGGGGGGGGGGGGGGGGGGGTGTTAGGTTACAACCCTTGTTTTTTACTTGCCTCACATATCCCAAAATTCCCTCAATTCTCCCTCCACCCCAGCAGTGTTTGTGAATATATCCTAACTTGATTTTTTAATGTTGACTATGGGCATGTCAGAAGAACAAAACTAAATTTTTTGCTATGAAAACCAAATTCATATGTAGTGGTATACTAACTACATGTAAATATATATGTAGTACGTAAATAATTAGAAGGGTATATGTGTTATGCATACCTTGTGTATGGCTTTTAGTGTATGTCTAGAAACCTGATGTGGTTTGTACAATGTATGTAATAACATATGAATCTGGAATGTAAACATTCTGCTGAGACTTGGTAAGCTTCACCCTGCTGGTGACACTAGTACTGTACAGCTATGGGTTGGAGAGACATGATTCAAACAAGATGGACACAAGATTTACATGGTGCGGCATCATCAGAATTCAACCTGCTGGTATCACTACTGAGCACAGCTACAGGTTTAAGTGGCATGATTCAAACAAGATGGAGCAAGTTTCATATCTAACAATAGTAGTATTAATACAAATTTCACATCCACTCAAGTGCACAAATTCAACATCCAGCTGTTTGGAGTCAGTGGTGCCAAAAGAAACATACTAGTTGCCAAATATGTAATCCTGCTTGCAAACTGTGTACAGGATGAGGTTCTGAAAATGTCCCTAAACACCAAGAACGGAAGGGACAATATTGTCAGAATTGAGTGCAACTTATACATGTATTCCTTCTGCAAGCAGGACTACCCATTATGATCAAAGATTGGTCACACGTACTTGCTATATTACATTGTCAGGGGTGAACAAATCATTTTGTGAACTGGTGGTCCCCGGACCAGTGCCTTAAAAAATCCAGTGGTCTTGCTGAAAGAATTAGTGGTCCCAGGTCCTACTGATGTGAAACATTAAATCTTGCCTATGAATCTGTATATTCAGACGACTTTTTAACATAGTTATTAACAGTAAAGTACTGGTTCGACAGACCAGACAAGGTAAAATTTGTGTGGTCCGCCCAAAAAAATCACTAGTCCCAGACCCAGGACCAGTGGATTTGTTCACCCCAGAAATTGTATATACATGGCAGGTTATCAGACACATCGTCTCTATACCATAAATCACTTGATCTGTTAGTCTGTAAGATACAGACTTTCATGCCACTCTATCAGCCAGCGTTCATCAGTTAAGAAGCCTGATAGGACCAGTCTGAATGCCAACTGTGGAGTGAGTGAAGGTATAAATCGTAACGATACTGTACAGGAACTAGACTTGGGCTGAACACCATGATGCATCTTAGTCTATTGATCTGTCTGACCTGTACTCTTTCACAAGGAACATCATTAACAACTCTGATTTATATACCCCATCTGTAGTAATAAAGAACATGTACAACAACAGTTGGAATGTCTCAACTGGTGTACTTTACCAACAATAATGATCACTACATCAGTACACTTACATCCAACATACTGTCACAGTGTGTTGTCAAATTACTAAGTATTTGAAAAAGTTAAGTCTGCATTCTGTTTGACTAAACTAAATATGTATGCAATGTGTGATAATTATAAAAATGTACTTTATATGACACTGACAATTGAAATATTGTTGGTACAGTACAATCACCAGACAGAGACCTATATAATCGTAGACAGTGTCTCTGGTTAATTTACAACCTTTTATATGTCAACTCTTGGGGGGGGGGGGGGGGGGGGGGGAGTACAGAACCTGATTATAAGCGCATAAGATTATTCAAAATTAAATCCTTCACATAACAACTCCATCCTACCAGGTCCCCATTATACAGCTGGGTTGGCTGAGGCACTATCATGGTTCAAATCATGTCAAAGGACTTACATCATCTGATCAATTGCATTTTTTCTACTTGTACTGCTTTCACAAAATATGGACTACGTGTTCAAACAGAACCTAATCATATAGAATATCAAAAAAAAAATGAAAGTAAACAATGTACTTTCACCTACCTAATTCTTCATGTGTTTGTCTACATCCTGTCATGACCTTAGCGTGACTCTAATCCTTGGCTCATTTAGCATGAATTTGTTAATTTACTGTGAAATTTACATAGGGTAGGAAGGCTTTTAAAGACCCCTTAATACTCTTCTGAGGTGGCTAGCAATTATAAGCCTTTAAATGATTAATTGATGTCGTAGTAATAACACTTTTCTGGTAAACTGTTCCAAATGTCGACACACATTGATTGAAAAAATAGTTGTGTATATCCAATGTAGATCTGTCCATTAAACAATTTCAAACTGTGTCCTCTTGTTTTGGAAGTAGATACTTTGAAAAACACAACTGGATCAACAAAAGGAATTCCATAGAAAAGTACAAGTAGGATTTCAGTCTGAACGTTCTAGTCGTTGGCCCACTTCAGTAACCACTCACTACCCACAAGCTTATAACATAAGTGGCAACAATGCCAGGATATTTCAGGCTAGTAGGATTATAAGTACAACAAATAGTCCTAATGTTTTGCACATTTCATAACGACATGTGTAGTTCAGGTGAGTAGAATCTAACCGAATTTAAATTTTCACTAAATGTATGTGAAAAGTGCATTAAACTTGTAACTTTTTTCTCAATTTCATTACTTGTTCATAAACACATACATGTACATATACTATACGACACACTTTCTGAATCAGTGTTTTGCTAGCCTTGGTAAATTGGTTAAATTATATTTTAAATGCCAGTTTGCTTTTGACCAGGATTCGAATCACCATAGTAAAAATTAACCATATAGAAATCTCTTTAAAATTTACCTGCAGTGTTCTATGTACCTCTCTGCAGTAACTGAGTATGCTACAAACGTTTCAAAACCTTCTTTCCACACACACACACTGCATAAATGGCTCGTCAAGCACAGCTGAAACTTTCGTCTGACAAACTGTAAAGGAATGTTGATTGAATAACAGCCAAGGGGTGCAAGAAGGTCTAAATGTCTCATACTATAGCAAAAAATAGAAATGATTGTAAAGACGGAGGTCAGGGGTCAACTACATGGGTTGGACTGAACCATTGTTAAAGATCACTATTTCCTGATGTCATGATGTCATTTGAAAGAATGTTTTTGAAGACTTTTAAAACAGACATTTCTTTGTTGATAAATGTTAGTTACATTTGTAGGAATGTGAAAAAACCAAAGTATTAAATACCCTAGACAAAATTGACAATGCTTGTTTAATTTTCATCAGAGAATTATTTCTTGTCTTTGAAACTTTTGCCCAATCACTTGCTGAACACAAGTTAATGCTCAAATTACCGTGAAAACTCAGTGATTCAGAAATCAAATATCAAAATATTAAAATATCTATATTGTCCATGATCTTTTGTCCAATCACTATCCCTGATTCCCTGATGAATACAACTTTACATACATGCACAAAATTGTCTTTCAATCAGGTTTATCTTTACCCATCTATAAACTTTTGCATTCTGGAAAATTTGAAACCATAGGGTACAAGGTTTTATATACATGAAGGGGTTAGAAAACTGATAACATTACGGTGATCATATTCTAGTGCTATCTGTGGCATCAAATATCAAGACCTCTGGGGTGAAGAGACAATTCATACCACAGGTAACATCTAGACTAAGGAAGAGATGCTTCATACACAGGTAACATGATGATCTAGCCCAAAGTGATCATTACTTCAGACAAGTTTATGTACAAGTTGCAAAATCACCATGTACATTCCAGAACATGGCTGTGAAGTATTCTAATACGCCCCTGAGGCTGAAGTAAGTTTCCAAGATCAAATTCTAACCACACACTGGTATTCTTAAAGACTTAGAATAGTCCTGAGGGGTATCTCCACTGTGTGACCTCTGATTGAACTTTTAAATTACCAGTGTAAAGTTTTCTTCCTCTACTCTAGACCAGATGACTTTACTTTTACTGGGCCCTCCTACTTAGTTCATGTTCCTTGTTTGACATCTGACCCTCCCACTGGTCATACTACAACATGAGATGTGGTAATTAAGACTTTTCTGTATTTGTGTAACTTGATATTAGCAAGGGAACTAGAAAATACAGCCTAATGCAGTAATGCTGGTAATTATTGGGTTCACTAGCCTCCATATACAGATGATTCTATGGACAGGAATTTGGTGCAAGGCAATATGGTTTAAATGTGTGAGTTTCGCATGTTTGTGTGTGTATATATGCATGTGCATGCATGAGTGGGCAAATACATGTGTATGCGTATGTATGCATGTGTACGCGTGCATGTGTTCATTCATGCACAGTGTGCCCTCTAAGCCAATTTGACACACCACAGACACACGCAATTTCTAGTGACATACCAAATTTTGGTGTTCCCCTATCAGAAATGTCAGTTTTCTCATTTTGACTCACAACAACAAAATGTGGATATCATTTGAGGGCAGTGTATACATGTATGCTCGTGTGTGAGTACATGTATGTGTGTATTAAGGCACTATATGCATATATGCATGTTTATGTTTGCTTGCAAGCAGTTGCATACATGACTAGTCACTTGTGCATGTGATGGTTACAATATTTGCCTATAAATGTGTACACTTTCATGCATCTGGCCATTCATTCTCACAAGCCCATCAAGTACATTTCTCTACTGATATACATCTTGTACGAAGCATATAAGAGATAGAACGCACTGCTGCAATAAAGAGGAAAGTAAAACACGAAGAAGAACCATACAGCCATCAGGCCTTTTTGCAATCCTTGCATAAATTTCATTTTCATCAATAGGTACAGTCTGCAGTTATTAATCCTGTTAATATACCAAACTGTTTGTTTCTGTATGTTGTAATAAGCTTTCATCTGTCCATGGCAGTTAGTATAATGTTTTGATTGCATATTTATTTATTCAGCATACATATGTATGTACATACGTATACACACACACACAGACAGACACACACACACGTACGTACGTACATACATACATACATACATACATACATACATACATACATACATACATACATACATACATACATACATACATACATACATACATACATACATACATACATACATACATACATACAATCAATTAATTAATGTATTTATTTGATTGACTAATTGCTTAATGAGATTAATGACCACTTTAATGGTATTTACAGAACCTGCAAATGAGGAATAATAAATACATAATGTACTTCCTGTTATTCTCTAGATTTACATACCCACTCTCTATTGTAATATTGTATACAGAGGTAATGACAGTTTTCGTTTACAATTCAAATGTAAACATATGCTGATTCACTTTATAGTGATTATGAATTTTATCAGTCTCTTTTGCATTAAATTTAAATATGATTGAAATGCAAATCAGAAATTAACTGTTTAAATGTCTGTCCTTACTTTATTTGTGAAAGCTAAAACCTACATTCAGTTAACTGTTTAAAACCAAGAAAACCATCAGGGTGGCACCACACAAGTTTTTGCAAAAGAGGTCAAACTGTTCAACATCATTTAAGAATACTAGGAATCCAATATGGCCACTCGACTCAAGTACTGTGTATTAACTCTATCATGGAAAAATAAAAGACTGGATTTCCTTGACAACAAGATGGTGGAATCCCTCCCTCTCCAATTACTTGTATTATTCCACTGAAAGGACAAGCAGCAGCAAGCTTCAATATGGCAAAGTTTGAGGATATTTTAGGAGATTTAATTTTCAACGAAATTCATCTCCAAGGCAATTTATTCTAAATGTGTGAGACAAATTTAGACTTGATAATTCAAATGACCTCTTTCACTCACTGCATGTGATTCATACTTTTAATAAAAGTGTATCATATTACAGACTTTCAATGGTGAACATAAACATTGTAAGCATGAGATAGCATGACGTAGGTAGCGTGGTTAGACAGAAAGATATGCAAAGCCACAAATAGCCACTAGACTATCATGACCCATTCCCTTCAAACTGAACATTTTTCTTTTAAATATTCTGATTATTTTTTTAACTAGGATAATTGGTTTATGTAGGACGGTTTTATTACAACACACTCACTGTTCAGCAATAAAATCTAAATACATGATATAGGGTCAAGCTATGAAATGTGGCATGCTCCATCCTAGATTACACTCTCTATGGATAGAACTAAACATGTCCTGCAATGGATATGGTCTCAGTTTACATGTACTGTTTTATGAGACCATTAAACTATTTCCTTCCCATCTTTGAATTCATGATATCTTCCCATGGGACCACCATTGCAGCAGTCACTGATTATTTACATAGCTTAGAACAAATAGTACTAGTAGTGAGTTAAATAATTCAACTTGGATTACACTGCTCAAAATATGTGGGCTTCAGTACTTACAAGTTAATAAAGAATGTATTACTTAGAAACTATCCAAATTTTGAAACTCACAAAATGAAAATTTGTTTTTGTACCAAAGTGACTTGTGGCAATGATACTGTAATTCCCATCTTAACCTCATCTCTAGACCTATACATGTACCAACTACAATACACCCTTTCCTATCTTCCACCACCCACCACCTTCCACTCAAACCAACTCTGAATTGATCAAGCCACCCATTATTGTTTAAATAAAACTACTAAATATACTTCATTTTATATTTATTACTACAATACTAGTATTACTTTTTCTCGCCAACACACTTCATTTTGTACAGTTTAGTAACATAGAATTACTCTTGTAACTTGAAACTATGACTGTATGAATCCAATAGTGCCACTAACTGCATCAACACATATAGTCATTACATGTATAAAGGAAAGTTGATGATAACCAATTGTACACAAGGTATTACATTTCATATAGAAGTGTGAGAAAGATGCCCCTCACTGGAATACAGAAAGTTGTACAGAATATAATATATTCATATCACAAACATTATATTTTTGTTCTTGAATTCTAATTCTGATTGTCCTTGTCTATATGTAACAACAGTTTGGCTAAGTTTTGGGAATACACCCCCTCCTCCCCTCCGTGAAAAGGCCAGCTAAGGTACAGCAATAACCAGATAATCAAGGCTTTTTTGATAATTAAATATAGAAATATTTTAACTTAAAGTAGACATTGGTTCCTGTCTAGCAAATTTCTGCAATCATATTCTGAAAGTATTGTTCATTATTGTATGAAACTAATTGTACTTCATTATGTGCATTATATTGGCATAACACATGTAATGTAGTTCAATCAATATCACTATCAGTAGTCTACAGTGGCCATCTGTAACTTCAAATCTCTTCTCACATTCTTCTCTCATTTTTTGGTGAAGACACTGAGATCTTGAGACTTGAAGCCACAGATAGCCTCTAGACTAGGATGGCAGGGAAACTCTTACAATAGACAGGGTGGAGATTTGGGTGAATTCTTTTGGTTTTTCTTCAAATTTTCTTTTTGATTTTATGCCAGGCCCTTGGTATTAAGTTATACACTCCTTCATGAAATTACTTCTTTGATGTTTTTAACTACTCTTTCTGTTATGAGAAACTTAAGTATGTATATCTTCCGGAGCAGTGCACATCAGTTCTGTGGCCCCAAGACATAAATAATATTATATTAACCCTTCACATTGCTTGAAGTATTTGTTTTTGCTTGGCCCTGGATATCAATATTCCTGAATTCCACTCATATCGTATCAGTTTACATTAGTTACAACTTCCAAGTTTAAATAATCAACAACTTAGTCACCAAGTAACACTCAAGAATTTTATTTTTAGTAATATATTTACTGCACTGACCATGACTTCTCATCTTCTCTCGTCCTCTGTGACCAATCAGCATATGGGAATATTTTAAAATCACATTGCTCAGTTCATATATAATTTTATAACAAGCAGAGAAGACAATAGATATCAGTGGAAGTCACAGTTAGTGCAATAAACAGGCCATATACCTGTGAATGTCATGGTTGAGTTTTGAGTATTGGTCAAATGAAACAAAGAAATGATAAACTGAAAACTTGGTTTTTATTGGTAATATCTACAAAAAACTTTAGTAAAATATCTCATGAATTCTAAATGTTACAAATACCATTTCACTCACCCATACAATGTTCCTGTGAACAACATTCAAGCCTGTGATAAACAAGTCTCTGGGTGGGCTACCATATCACAAAACTTGAGAACCAAAGATGAAGTTGGAAGTTTTTGATATTGGACAATCACAACCATTACAGAAATACAATGAAAATAAAGTTAAAAGACCAGTTCCAAATCATGGTTGAGAGCAATATATAGAAGTTAGAACTATAATAGTCATATTAGTACTGTAGAACAAATAATGTGAAAACTTTGTTGATTTTGCTAACTGTTCCAGGGGCATGGATATGTTCTCAAAACCATATTGTATGTTTGTTTTCTTCTCTACTATATCAATAATATACTACTAAATTTCTGGAGGGGGTTTCCAATCTAAACAAATAAAACTTCACTTGAGCATCAATCTGATTAAAATCCGATGTGGTGAAAGCGACTAGATGTCCTTATTTACCTGTATTCATCATGTTGTGACGTTTGTTTTGTTCGGAGTGATTGCGTGGGAAGGCGTGATCACTCCGAACAAAACAAACGTCACAACACGATGAATACAGGTAAATAAGGACATCTAGCCGCTTTCACCACATCGGATTTTAATCAGATTGCTTGAGCATATATCTGAGGCAATTCCTAAAAGATACATGATGAGCAATAAGGGCACAACTTTATATGTAGTGTACAGAATATCTCAGAGTCTTGAAACACTGGTTGCAATGCTTGCATACAGTGGGGTCAAAGGTCATACCACTGTTACCAAGGAGACTGTAGAAAGTAAAGATAAATGCCTCATAAATGACATAACCAGTTGTATAAGGTAGAGATTGCATGGTTGATGTATCTATTTACTCTCTGTCTGTATTTGAATCTTTTCTGTCCTACTACCATAGTGCTCCAAATAGATTGAATAACCTGGATATGGAACTGCAGCCTTCCTGGTCAGGGAACTACACATATCCTGTATTGATCATCCCGGGTTTCCTTCAGGACTTCACAACAACTTCCTATATATCCATAAAGAAATATGATCTTTGGGAACTCTTGACAGCAATGCCCCTGGTGTAGTATTGTTCATGTGCATATTTAAAACATATTGTACAAACATATAAACCATGCATGATTTACTGTTTTTGGGGGTATATATATTAAGAAACTCATGAGTGTATTGATAATATGCTATCAACTGTACTAACAACACCAGAGACAATAATTAATGCCATTGAAGGCATGCAATGAAATAAATACTAGAATAGTGGGGTTACATGTAAATTGTGGGTACATGTACATGTATTTTTTAGGGGTGGCGGTGGCCGAGAGGTAGGGTCATATGCCTCTTACCTCTGCAGCCTGGGTTCTAACCTACCAGGTGTTGCTTGGGTTTGATTAAATTTACCACTTTATAAGTAAGAAGAGTGTTGTTCAGTTTGACTCTACCGTACAATGCAGGTTTTCCCCAGGTACTCCAGTTTCCTCTCGCACTAATACTGAACCAAAGGAGCCCATAAATGAGACTAGCTCCTGGTGGTCATCAAGTAATTACACATATCTTATAAGCACAGCTCATGCCACTTGATATTTACATTACAAATAATTTTCCAATTTATGCAGGTAATATATGAATTGCCCTTTGCACACAGTGACAGACTTTACTTAGTTTCATGTTTCTGTCATCACTTAACTTACAGTGAGTGGTCCTATGCATCACTTCACTGTCAACTACTGTAAATTTAACACAACTGAAGCATTACACCTTGGTTATTGAGATGCATTGGTCTAAATATGGCTGCTGTAGATTGTTCTTTATCATTCCGTCCTCTGACACTACTTTGTATGGGTCTGTTCTGGATATCTTCCAAGACTATACTAACGCTGTCTGGAGTTTAGACTTACAGTAGTACCATATGTTGGAAATGCACCCTGGATCATAACTCACCTATCATGGGATTGGTACATGTACATGTTTATCATTCACAAGCTCTTCCAGATGGTTCTATTCATTCATTAACTCTATAAGTACTAGGTTTGTAGAAAGTCCATAGTGTATCATAGTGTATCATAATTTTGTTGGGAATGCCAGTAACATGATTGGGGAACTCAGGTAGATTTTACATACTTTAATGCCACACTCAGGCTTTAACCTGTGGGTGTAGTTAAGTTCAGACCCTATATTTCGTGTAGGGTCTATGAGTTACATTAGTGTTAAAAAAAATTATTTAGAAAATTATGTTTTCAATTTCAAACCTTTATTTTGGTAAAGATTTTATATACGTATTTGAGTAATTTTTACTTTTTTAGAGAATTTTTCCTAGATTGTCAAATTTGTGTAGCAAAAATGTTGTCACTTGGGATTTCTTGTCATTGCACACAATTCTCCTGTCAAAATTGGAAAATTAATATTCCAGCTAAAAATAATCAAAATACCCATATGAAACATTTTACAAACAGAAAATATTGTGGAATGATACAGTAATCAACTGTTTGTATTGTTTTTATTTTTCTACATTTATTAAGTTTTTTGCTGTTGTCCACTGAAGAATGATACTAGTAGTAACAGCCTTCACACATAGACAGTGTTGTTTATTCTAGAGACACAGGACGACTGATTAGGCACTGACTAGTCTGAATGGTCCAGAATTTGGTCCACCATGTAACTGTTCATTACCCCACAGGGTTGAGCATATTACATGTATATAAGACTCAGAGGAAACAACGCCTGAATCTGTCAGGCTAGGCATTGACTTGAATCTATAATCTCTGAAAGTATCCCAAGGCATTTTATCTATTGAACTGTATGTCTTTATTTCCATGAACTTCAGGGTCAGGTCAGTCTGAAAATGTTGTGCCAAGAATCATCAAACTCTGGCACAGAATGGGAAATCCAAGAACTTTTACAATCATTAGTTTAGAATATAAGTATTAAAGCTTTATTTTTGAGAATCAACGAATAGGGTAATTTCATATATTGAATTTTAAGAATTTGAGCGTAATTTTGATGTACGTATATGGGGGGGGGGGGGGGGTATCTAGATATCTAGAATGATTTTGCCATGCAACATGAACTTTTTAATCATTCACAGTTTGATTTTTAAAAATGTGAAGACATACCTGCTAAGTTTTCACCACGTTTTATCCAACAAAATTATGGTACAAGATACATAAGTTTTTACAAGATCTCCCACTATCTTCCAGTACTACAGTTGGGCTCATAACTTTATTTTAGTGAAAACACTGGTCTAATAAAATATCCTACCTCCCAAGCAAACAGGCTATTTTCAGACAACTTCACATGTGACCCTCGACACAGTCAATGTATAAAATATATGTATGAGACTTACACTGTAAACAACTCTTTTATTAGGTCTGATTTAGAATCAAGGACATTCGTGATTTACTGGTTTCATGTGAAGAAAGGTGAGCTATCCAGAACAAGATCCGCAGTAGATTTTTACGTACACTGATCATATCATAAAAAAGAATGAACTTTATATCACATTTCTGGAATTTTTCTCATTCACATTCAAATGGAAGAGGTTAGTTTGAAGAAGAATTTCACAAAATACTCTGTAACAGAGGAAAACGCCATTATTGAATGCCTGTTACGATGTGACCCCTATTGACATGAATCATGACACTATGCTGACTCGCATACTACTAGCTAGACCTACACGCGATATGCAATCAGCGGCTACAAAATTCAATTTACCATTAGCCCCGCATGGCACGTATGGTAGATGCAAAAAAAGCGTTTGATATTTTAAGTGTGTACCTTTATTTTAAGGTTTAAGATCAGACGACCCTGGCGGTCATGAACTAGCAATATTTGTTGTCCCGGGATCTCAAAAACAGATTCAGTGGCATGTGTGCACGATGAAGACAGTGTCTGGCGCTGCTCTAAATGACTTTTGTCTTTTCAAATTACACTGACTGCCACGTCTGGAGAAACTAGCCATGATCTGTAGCACAATTTTCTTGTTTCGTAAATTATAAATTAAAATTACCGGCAACGTGCTAAGAGGTTTTGCAAAATTGAGAAAAACAGTCGATATTTTTTTTGTGGGAACGCCAATGTTTTTGTTACGTTTTCGGTGAAATTATGAAGCTGCCTTTCGTCTCTATTCACATTAATTTGCAAAATGGAAAAAACGAACTCACCTTGCTGGAAAATTTTAGTTACTTTCCAAGGGCTATTTTTCACCAGTCTAGTTAGGTCTCTGTTATGGGCAGTCGCCGTTAGAATAACAAGCCGCAGATAAGCCCATTAGGAAACAAACTTGGATAGACAGGTTTCTCGCTAACCTTTCACTCGGATTGTTTGCTTACTGATGTGCGGAAGTGACGATAACCTTAGACCAATAGACGAGAGTAACCACTGGTGGCGCTGCATTAGTCCTCCAGCCTTGGCTTTAGCATGTTTAGTGGCCAGTGGTTCTTCGAATTCTTTAATATGTTGAATTCTTCACCAGCCATATTGTATTGCGTGTGATACTCTTGAAACTAGTAAATACTGCATTGCTAAAACAAACGTAAGCTTCAAGTTAGGAATTGAGCAGAACATATGGGGGGGGGGGCGAACAAATTGGGATGGAATTTAAAGGAGGGGCTTTAAAATTCTTTGTCTGTCTGTCTGTCTGTCTGTCTGTCTGTCTGTCTGTCTGTCTCTCTCTCTCTGTCTGTCTCTCTGTCTGTCTCTCTCCGTCTCTATATATCTGTCTCTGTCTCTCTCCCTCCCTCTCTCTCTCTCTCTCTCTCTCTCTCTCTCTCTCTCTCTCTCTCTCTCTCTCTCTCTCTCTCTCTCTCTCTCTCTCTCTCTCTCTCTCTCTCTCTCTCTCTCTCTCTCTCTCTCTCTCTCACTCACACACGAAAATATGCACGTGACTTCATATCCCCCGACAAACACCTGAAGTCTGAGGCCGAAATCAAGGATTTATCAAACATTTTGGCAAAGGTTTGATTTATTTGTAACTATTCACCTGTGTACAGGTTAGCCTTTGATCTTCAAAATCAGGCTGTGTGCTAACAATCCAGTATTTTTTTTATTTTTTTTTAATTTTTTTTTTTAAATACAAAAAAAAAACAAAAAAACAATCCAGTATTTATTTACTTTTTTTAATAACGGTGTATTAACATATCATAATATGTCTGTATTAATTATAAATACCTGACGGATTTCAGGGCAATCTTATGGAAGGCAGAACTATCTCATCATGAATTCTTTATCTCCTCTGATCTGAAGATTCAGAACTCGATATGTTTGACTCATGTTTCAACTTATCTTACACGCCTCACAAATTTTCCTGCTTAATACCGTTCAAAAGTGGCGCCAAAACGAATTTTGTTACTTTGATATCTCGTTGACATAATGTAACTACTTACCTACAATTTAAGATGTAAAATGTAAATACGTGTCTACAAATAACAAGAAACATTTGTCTAGCATGCCAAGATGTATGTGTATGTGTATGTATGTATGTATGTGTGTGTGTGTGTGTGTGTGTTTATATATATATATATATATATATATATATATGGTATATATATGGTATATATATATGGTATATATATATGGTATATATATGGTATATATATATATATATATATATATATATATATATATATATATAATGTTGCATCGAGCACTGTTCTCTCCAGTGAGACACTTATATATGACAATATGTCAGCATATTGCATGGTGGCTAGCATGGTTATTTTCTAATGCCACTGTCAGCTCATGGAAGTAATTAAGGACCAGTGATATTCAACAGCAGCTAATATAAACTAGTTATAATTCAGTGTTTCAACATAGACAGTGTCAGTGTCTATAGTTTCAATAAGTTAGAATTGTTTCGGTCTTTCTCAAATCATGAGCAATGGGGCTTTAAATCTTGACTGGGTGTCAGTATTCCACGTTTTCTAGCCGTTAATTGTTCCTGTATCTCGGGTGCAGTTTAATTAGTGAGTTGTTCCCCAAAGGCATGACACTTGTTTTTTATAAACAAATTTAAAATGCCTCGATATCTCATTCAACTTTAAATAACCCTGTTCACCATTATATTCCAAAACATTTGCTGAACTATCTCGAACTATACAATGGACATGAGATGTCAGAATTCCAGTAGGTAGCTGTAAATACTAATGATAAGCTTAAGAACGCTTGTTATTTAGTGGTACTGACTATCTCTGCAATGTGTCTAAAATATTTAGAGTTAACGTACTACGTGCATACTTGGTAGCTTTTATGTAGTATTTATCACTATTTAGCACTACGATCCCTACTAAACGTACAAAGTATTACAAGTCCGTCGACTCAGATGTACAGGAAATATATACAATGTACGTACTGTAAAGTGCAATGAATTAAAAAAAAAATGGAGATAGTGGAATCACGTGCGATATGAGTGATCAGATGAAAACGTGTACCTTCAGCACTGCGATCCGACTTGGCTATAAACAATGTATGAACAAGATGATGTGACATGATAAAAACAAACTAAAATAACATTTACCATGATGAACTGTGGTGGCGCGCTACTATTGAACCGAGGCAAATATTGATCAGGGTGTGAAAATGAAAGCGAGGGCGAGGGTTAGTGTCATGTCGTCGCATACGAGTCACGGACTCACGTTCATTTCTTTGAAGAAATTAACTATAGGTGCAATATTTAGAAATGATTATATTATCTTGCTAAAAAAAAATATCTGCATTCGTTTTGATTTTAAAGTTGTTGTTTGCATTTTCGAAATAATTTCAAATACACAGAAATTAATTCCAAAAGGACAGTGACAATCACAAGTCATCACGCCCCTCGAAGAAAAATACTGATGTGTTAGGAACATTATCTCGAGTTTAATTAGCAAAACGCTAATCTCGAGGCTTTCGCAGTCTATTGAATTCCTAGCCTAATCGTATTTCTAACGATATGTTCTCAAATTACCCTGCGCAGATGCGACGAAGTCACCGATAAATTAGATGGCGTGGTCGACGTGACAAATGTAACATTCGTATGGCAGAGATCGGGTGTCATTTATAGTGACGTACGTCATAAGTACAATACAAGCTTATAGAATGTCTAATATGTTCTAACTTTAGTACGTGTAATTTAATCTGAGTACGAAGCTTCGACACGAGTCACTGCAGCTGATCGAGTTAATAACATTCGTGATGGAATATATGTATGTAGGACATATACATTCAAATCATTATTTTTTTTAAATGTCGGATAGTACTATACAAACACTCCATAGGTCAAAGGGGTGTGTTTAATAGTCAAATTGTATCTGAAAGTATCTGACAAGTCTACCATTGAAATAGTAAAGTTATCACTTCACTCAATGTTCAAGTTCCCAGTGTTTTTATCTGTTCAGTGGAATTAATATTGATTTCTTCAAAATCTAATAAACCGCTGTTTTATTTCAAAATGTAAGAATTACAAATATTACATTTCAGAATAAGGATTTATTTCGATACGCACAAAATTAAAAATGGATTTAACATGACTTACAACCCATCTTGATTATCTCTCCAAAATACAAATATATCTTCAAAGACTGCAGCTGATGACGAAAATTAAAAAAAAATACATATGCATATACAGTATGCGAAACTCCAAATCTGATAAAATCAATAACCTCAAGAAATTTATTTAAAAAGTCGCTTAAAAATTATCTTTTGAACACTGTATAGTGAAAATCCTGTATCATATTTTTTCTTTCTAATGTAAGTTTCAGTCTTTGGTGACACTGTAAATATATTTAATGTATATCTAATGTATATAAGATGGTAAATTTACTGCTTTCATTTAACAAGTGTATGTATTCAGGGCCAGAGACTCGATTAGTTCCACTAGAACTACCTCTCTGGTCCTCACCAATCATGTTACATGTACATTTATTCTTGGTGAAATAAACTTATTATTATTATTATTATTATTATTAGTTTGCAAAAATGCATTCATACGTAAGTTTTGTATGCACATACATACGCGCACGCACGCACGCACACATACATACATACATACATACATACATACATACATACATACATACATACATACATACATACATACATACATACATACATACATACATACATACATACATACATACATACATACATACATAACTTGGTCAGTTGTGCTAACATTTGTGACTACAGTTGCATGTGCAGATATTTTCCTCCCTTTACAATATGTAGGCATATATACCATACTATGTATCTAAACTATAACACCATACAATATTGCGTCGTGTATTAGTATTACCAATGTGACTTTATTTTTCAAGGCTACCATGCCATAATATACACATATCAATTCATATTGACTTTAAACCTCTCTCGCAAACCAGAGCTGATAATTCTTTCACGACATTGCGAAATATCTTGACGGTGCCGTAAAAGAGGCTGTGGTTTTATGACGTCGACGATGTTGTAAACTGACCGCATACAACAAGTCACAATCACCAGAGTTACTCCAAACGTAAACTTTTACAAATCCTTCGTTGTCAGGGTGAATAGCCAGAAGACAAAGAATTGTGTATTGTGCAGTCCATCATAAAATAACGAAACGAGTGAATGCGAATGAGGGCTTTATAAGCGACATGGTCTAGCCACTATAATTCTTTGTGTAATCAATTGAATGGGTTTGGTGACCTTTCTGGCCTTTTGAAATGAAGATCATGACAACAGACAGAAGCGAGGTCCTCACAGGAATTTCCACATACTGTCTGCAGCTGTATGGACCAAAAATTTATATCCCCATTAATCTTTTAATCAATATCTAATCGTTGATATTAATCATTAGATTTTTATACTTTCGTTTATTTTCCTTGTTCTTTGCTTAATATTGTACCTTAAAAATCCCCCTTAGATTCATTTATTTGTAAGCGTACTAAATTAAAACAAATTATCTTATATACCATGGTGACTTGCGATAATTTTTCAATTTTCGTAAAGGAGAAAAAGAAAGCTAAAATGACAAATCTCATTAATTTCACACATTGGATATTTTGATTGACTGACTGACAACATATCATGTCATAAGTACGTCGTGGTGGACCACTTATAACCGATGAACTTTTTCAACACGATAAGTGACCCAAGCGTTATTAACGTGCACGTGTAGTCTGGCCTAATACGCAAACCCAATGAACCGGATGACAACGTTAATAAAATATACATTAGTTTGCTGTCGTTGAATACTTTGTAAATTGAGATATGGTATTTGGGGTGAGGTTAATAGAGTATATATATATGTATATATATATGTGTGTGTGTATATATATATATATATATATATATATATATATATATACATATATATATATATACATACACACACACACACACACACACATATATATATATATATATATATATATATATATATATATATATATATATATATATATATATATATATATATATATATATATATATATATATATATATATATAACTCGATGAGTATCAATCTGCTAAGACAGTGCTCTATACCGCAGTGGCAGAGCGCAATAGTTTTGGTAGTACTGGAATTCTTTCTTGGTTGTAACTCGGAGTTTCACGCATAGCGCGATCATCAGACAAATGCAGTTGTCTGATAATCGCGCAATGCGTGAAACTCCGAGTTACAACCAAGAAAGAGTTCCAGTACTACCAAAACTATATATATATATATATATATATATATATATATATATATATATATATATATATATATATATATATATATATATATATATATATATATATATATATAAAATTGTAGTATTGTTAGTTCTGGAACTCTTTCTTGGTTGTAACTCGGAGTTTCACGCATCGTGCGATCATCAGACAACAGTATAGAGCACTGTCTTAGCAGATTGATACTCACCGAGTTATATATATATATATATATATATATATATATATATATATATATATATATATATATATATATATATATATATATATATATATATATATATATATATATATATATATATATGCTTCTGTGTAATAGGCCCCTAATATTTGATAAGGTCATAGGGCAAACATATTGTTTCTTGCTATTCTCAATATACAGTTCCATGGTTCGATAAAATAATTACATGTATGAAGAATTCTCTATTTTGCTTGGTGATTATATACATCGCCATTCACTAGAGTGTGTATTGAACACTATTCTGTAATCAGCAGATCAAAACTCACAGAGGCTGTATAGCTCAGCGTTCCGCGTTGTTACTGGCTTGCTTGGCATGTTTTATATCGACCTGATTAAAATCTGATGTAGGAATACGGTTAGATTGATGTAATACCTCTGTTTCCTTTGTATATAGTCATTTGGGTTTTTTATTTTGTTGTTCGGTTTCCGTGAGTGATCGCCTCCTTCCCATGATCACTCACGAAACAACAAAATCGAAGATAATGACAATACACAAAGGAAATTAAGGTATAGAAAAATAGAGTACCCTAGGCGATGCGGGTATTTCTACATATTTTAATTAGATTGTGGGAAGGAGGCAACCACTCACGGAACAACAAGATCGAAAATAAACGACAATATACGAAGGAAAGGGGTAAAAGACAGCAATTATAGACTATCCGTATTCCAATATCAGCTGATGAGATTTTAGATACCGAAATGTAGCGTGAGTCATTTGTTTTGAAGGCTAGCTATACCTTTTCCGAGTCACTATTTAGACTGAGTCTAGTATACACATCGGATTAGGGACGATTATGGTGACTGTTGTACCGAAATCCGGTACTCATAATTTATGTTCTGGGTGGGGCTACGTATTAAAGAAAATCGGAGGCCTTGAAAAGATACGAGACAGTGATACATGTAAAATGATTACTTGACCATTTTAATTGTATGACTGTAGTACATTGTATTTGAATATTGCATTGACAAATAGAATTTCATTGGTGCTAAGCGACTTCATCCTGGCAGGTGTACATACTATATCATGGAGGTAGGAAGGTCCTTCTTACCTTCCTGCTAATATTCACAGAAGAGTGGTTGCATTACGAGAATCCCTTTTCGGATTGGATTTTGTTGTCGAGAGACTATATATTGTACTGTAAATTCATTTTATATCTTCATAACAGTGGGTACTTCTCATACCTGAGTGACTCTCAGTAACTTCGTAGCAACTACCCTTATTCTGTGATTACGTTGACTAGTTTAGCGTACTATGTTCATTTCAACTGGCTTGTCAGTAACGTGTGCAAAGGTCACGGTGAACTTGGAACTTGAATAAGAACCTATACATGGCATGTAAAAAGACGATGACCAAGTTCCATGTAACACGCGTAATACATTACATATAGTATATAGTACGCACAAAACATTAATTAAAATACCTAGTAGAGACCCCCCCCCCCGTGTACTTATTTCCATACGTCCTACTAGTATTATAATCTATAATACAAGGGGAGAGGTTAGTCAATCTGATTAAAATATGATATGGTGAATACGGCTCTTTACTTTTCCCGGTCTATTTCATTCGTTTATTGTAATTTGTTTTTGTTCCGAGGTGAGCGCCTTCTACCCAGGTTGAAGGGAATCACTCCCGGAAAAAACCCAAAGGTAAATAAAAGACATCAAGCGGTATTCACCACATCAGATTTTTAATCAGCATACCAGTGTAATCATCAAAGTAATGTTTGATATGTGTAACGCAAATGATTCCTGGAATTCACGACTTTGGGAGGTGACCTCTAACCACCGTCACTCGTGAACATAGTTGCCTAAAAAGAAGGCAGTGAGGAGCAGTATACTGAATGTCTTTTGAAAAAAAAACACAAATCTCTACCATTAGGATACCCACTGTAATGATAATGCATGTAATTGGGGCCAGTTCAAATACTAATGTCAAATAAGTATGTCACACACGTACACATGCATTTCATCTGTGTCATGTACATGCAATGAATGATAACTATGCAACGTTACTGTATGTTGATTGTATTCCAATTCTTCTCAATTATTTGTTCGTTCTGTTCTTCTTTATTAGACAGCAATGGCTTAAAATTGACTATGTGTATAGTTATTATTCATATAGGAATTCTTGCAAACATATGGCCACTCTTAGTAAAATCACCTGTATGTATGTATGTATGTATGTATGTATGTATGTATGTATGTACGTATGTATGTGTATGTGTGTATGTATCATTGTATGTATGTATGTATGTATGTATGTATGTATGTATGTATGTATGTATGTATGTATGTGTGTGTGTATGTATGTATGTATGTATGTATGTATGTATGTATGTATGTATGTATGTATGTATGTATGTGTGTGTGTGTGTGTGTGTGTGTGTGTGTGTGTATTGTTGGTTGTATACAAGAGGTAACAGTCAACTATAAAGTGTTTGCACTGCTTGTCACAATTGTAGCATCTATATCAAGTATGAAATACTATTATTCACTTTAATTATTAGCCCTGTATGTGGTGTCTTTAATGTCAAGTGCCACAACTGTTAGTATCTATTGCTCTAAGTGAAACCAAGACGAAGTTGTGACAATTATATAATTTTATACTTGATGTGGATGCTATAAATGATTGACAGGAAGTGAAATCTCTAGTTGATTGTTACCCCTTGGTACATGCCTTCATATGCAATTTCATACACATCACACACACACACACACACACACACACACACACCACAGGGGGGGGGGTTAGACATGCTCACTGAAATATTTGCATGTGTTTGAAATTGTCTGAGTATTGCATATACATACTTAACACTTAAAAAGGTACATTCAATTTAAAGTACAATGTTATCTGCGGTATTAACATGTCCTTTGACACTATAATATTCTAATGAGGAACTAGAAGCATGTCTGTGATGTCATATCACATGTGACCTATATCATTCCTGCCATCATCATGCATATAATGTTCAACTATGCAAAGTTGGCAACGGAATGTACTTGAGTGTTGTGTCATACTTTACTAATCAAGACCTGATTGACTACAGGTATAAAGATAATACAGTGATAAAATACTAAACATAATATGCATCTTAAATAGATAGTGTATAATCAGAAAACAAGAGGAATGGGGGGGGGGGGGAAGAGCTAATTTCATAACCATGGTGATCAGAGTGTAAAGGAGAGGAGGCGATGACTGACACAAGTTCACAATGATGACATGTATGGTTTCAATAACTGAATACATTTTAGTTTGCCAACTGAGTGATGTGTATGGAATGGAGATTAGCATACATTGTAGATTAAAGAGATACTCCTGAAGACGTCAAACAAATGCCTCTTCATACATGACATGTAGGCCACAAAGAGGGTTTGTTGTTTGAGATAGTATAGATACCCTTGGACACAAAATAAAGCTTTGTTTGAACAATTTAATTACAAGACTTTGCAGCTGCTTCAAATACAACATATGTAAATTAGTCTTGATGGAAAACATGTCTGTTCCTCATATTACAATACCATTGTTTTTCTCCATAAACATTCTTATATCACTGAATAGTAGTACCATTATTCTGTCTACATCACATATTTCTAGTGTCATGAGATGATGACCTTTTGACAAAGTTTATATGTTAAATTCTTCTCTGGGTCTCTTCTCACAATAGGTCTTGTCTGTTTGCATGGTGACATTATGAAAAAAAAATAATGTGACCATTTCAAATAGAGAATATTGACTATTGTTTTGACTTTGGTATAATACCTGGATGAAGATAAATTGTCATTTGTATCAAACCATGGATAATTTATGGATGAAATGACTTTATAAATAGACATCAATGTAGACATTTGCTTAAGTTATCTGACTAAATATACTGCACTAGCTGGAACAGCATTATTTAAAAAAAAAAAAAAAACTCTTTTGTAGATATGGCTTACAAGTTACAGCAGAAATATCGAAGGGTCACCGAAAGACTGGGTATCATACATATTTTATGTTCCCCAAGAACAATTTAGAGTGTTGAATCATCTGTGGGTCAACACATTTGTGTAGCTGTATACATACTATGGTGTAATAAATCAAATCAAAATGATTTTTTGGGTCCGCACCAAAAATCACACCCCAAGGAATCATGATTTCCACTTATTACTATGTTATCTACTGATAAAACAGACATCTAATTATTGGTATTTTAACTATTTCAGGAAATATATTGTTGGTTGTCTGATTCAACATATAATACCCCAGTTACAGCTAGTGCAGTTTTAAACACAGCCCCTATATATGACAGAGGGACTGTGTTTTAACAAAGTACTCTGGTGATGTACATTTTCAAGCCAGATAGCTAAGTCTCTGGGCTAGAATGTAAATTACCTATCTGGACTTAATAGATAAAAGTGACTACAGCATTACACGTCCTTATGTTGGGGAGCAAAATAAAAGTTGTTCAGTTCACTTGCACATACAAATCCTAGCGATAAGGTGAATACAGGCATTCTAATGTACACTGCATTCAAAAACGCCCACATTTACCACATCTTGGAGATTTGTCATTAAATTCAAACATTCTATACAAACGCTGAATAATGTATTGTGTTGTCAGGTCAGTGGCATATCAATGGAAGGCCTTCAGCATGGGAAAACACCTCCTGGTGTAAACATATTATCTTACAGTACACAAAATATGGCCATGACCATGGTGACCATTTGACCTTTTCTTTGGCGGGAAATACCCTATTGTTTTTCTATGATGTATAGTCTTAATCACAAACAATGCTGGATATACCTGTATTGCATAATAATGTAGGACATGGACCAAGTTGTCGATGGACAATTGTTTTAGCCTGATTACACTCAAAAGAGAGTTCCAAGAACCATGGAAATGTCACTACACAAACCGTGACCTTACATCATGGCATGACATACACAAAACCTTACTGAGACCATAGGTTTACTCTCTTTATCATGTTGTGTTGTTACAGGAAGTAAACATGAGAAACTTCTATCACAATTCATTTACCATGAAATTCTGAACTCAAAGGAAATTGCCAATTCTCTTTCCTGCCTGTAAACATTTTTTTATCTGACAAGTAACTCAAGTCTAACTATGCAAGTTGTTGGGAAAGAAACGCGGGAGAGAACATACACTTTTACTGTAGTAACTAGTACAACATAATTATATATATCCTCCTATCTATACTACATGAAGTACTTCCACACCCTTTTTTTATAATACTAGTATATCCAGCATGCTTGTTAACTGTATACCATACCACTGTCTATGGGAAAATTAGCATTTCATAAAACCACACAATATGTACAACATGTCTACCATAGCACATCAACACTAGGCTTATCAAAATATCAAAACCTGTCTAAATATAGCACCTATTGAAATTAACATTGTATGGAAATTAACAATCTCACACAAGTGTGATAAATTTTAATAAATTAAGTCGATAAATTAAGGAGTCACAGGTGGTATGAACTCAGTCAATCTACAGCTTGCACTGACATAATCATGTTATTGATAAAATATCACTGAAAACTACATTTTCATAATTAAGCTGTAGTATGTATTTCAAGTCATGATTTCAAAAACAACATTTGGTTTGAAAACAACGATATGGACGTGTATAAAAATGTCAAAAAACTCTCAACACTCCTAGGCTGAAATATAGGTTTGTTTTACATCATCCTAAAATAAATATTTACATACAGCTTCAGTGATCAAAACAATTCACTAAGCTCGCAGTGGCTTCCTCAAAATTCATATCGTAAGTAGGCCTTGTCAGTCGAATTTCTTATCATCAAAACATAAATGTGCATTATTCAGTGCGTAGTATGCCCGACGAAAATAAATTAAAGGCGTTAGTACTTGTATGGCTATACATTGCAGCAATCTCTGGATCACGTTCACATCATTTGTACACCGTAATCATCATAATATCGACCCATCCTTGGCATCTATGATCGATAACATGTCCATCATTTCGTCCGCCCTTTCTCTGAGATTTGACGGCAAAACTGACCGAAAAGCGTTCTTGGTATCATCGGGATTATTTTTCTCCACCGGCAGTTTCATTAACACTTCTAGTGGATGAGCTATATGCATGTACGCCGATTTAATGTGCTCTAGCACACGTTCATGGTCTCTTTTCCATTTTAGGCGGCATTTCAGTTCCTGCCATTTCTGTTCGGCGTTTTCTAATCTGTCTTCTTCTTTTGTGTTTTTATACTTATCTATTGTTCTTTCCATGTCGCTGATATTCCGCGGGAAAATGTGTGGCTTGATAAGTCCAGTAGGTAACACAGCTTTGAATATATGCGACTGAAGATTAAACGCGGCTTGGCCGGCGAGCATTGCCCATTTCTGTTCCTCGAGGCGTTCAGCACCCTCATTGAAGCTTCCCGGTACGTCCGAACTTGTCTCTACTGAATTCGTCATCGTATTTTCATTCGTGCCATCGTCTGATGACGAACTGTCCGACATATTTAAATGTCCTTGAAAACCAAGACGTTATTTATCCACACACAGACCAGGCGACTATATGAAACTGCGATATTACTTCTGAGTATACGGCATGCGCTGTATCCGCCGACGTAGTAAACGAACCATCGCTGTACATGTGACAACCACAACAATACCATGTGGACAATCTTGGCTTCCAAGTATCGCGAGAGTATCATCAAATCCCGTTTCCAAATAGAAAGGCGCGCCATTCTTCTCGTTTTGAAAAAAATAGTGTCTTTTATGGTAGCTTTGTTACTAGTATGTATGCTAAAGACACGTGTTCACCTCCCCACGTTAAACTAAATAAAAGTGTAGTGCAAAAGTACTCGTTTTCGGTTGAGGTTTCCCGCGTAATGCTTGATCAGTACTGTCACTATGGCAATGACCTCTTCTAGGTCATTGGAGTTCTTTGTTGTGACGGAGTAATTCACTGGAATCGTGTGTGTACGTTTTGCGACTAAAACGATTTCACATAGTTCTGTATTTCGCGGATGTTTACAGCATGGAAGTATAACTTTCCATGTTTACAGTAAACAAATGTTCAAAAGAAAACTTTTACTCTATAGCTTCTATGTATTGTTGTAATATAGATCAATATTACTGTAGTGTAGTATCATTAATTGTCATTTTTACTTTTTAGTTATGTGTTTTTACTTGTTGTGTATAAGTAACTGTTTTCCTGTTTTCCCAGTGTGTTTTTGGATAGTATGGGCTATTTATAACGTTTTTACTGGGGGAGGGGGGATAAGACCCTCCCCGATTACGTTGTGCTAAAAAGTGTCCCTGATTCCATCAGTAATATGCAAATAAGGATTAAAAAATGTATTTTGGGTCAAAAGTCTTTAATTCAAAAACTACTCATCAGATTGGGCTGAAATTTAATGGGGATGTATTTTGGGGTGTATACATGAAGAAATATGAAGCATGCAATGATATCATCAGTGATATGCAAATTAAGTGTAAAAATGTGAATTTTGGTCAAAAAATTATATCTCAAAAAGCACTTGGTCAATGAGACTGAACTTTACTTGGTGAGATGTTTCTGCATAAGTGTTATCCTGCAGATTTTCTTCAAACATTTTGACACAATAGGCCCCAGCAACCATGACCATGCCCTTAGAAACAACCAAATGCCTGAGTATCTTTTGATCAAATAACAACATCATCTGATAGGCAAGTGAGCGAACATTCAAAAAAATGTATGCAAATATCCCTAGCAACCACGACAACGCACATCGCAACAGCCAAATGGTGGTGTATTTCACAAAGATAACAACGGGGATTCTTAGACAAGTGAACAAGCATATATTGCAAAGATAACAGGGATTAATAGACAAGTGATAAACATTTAAAAAATGTGTGTCAATGTGCCTAGCAACAAGACCACGCCATAGCAACAGCTAAATGATCACGTATATCGCAAAGATAACATCAGGGATTCACAGACATGTGACCGAACATTCAAAAATGTATGCAAATATGTCTAGCAACATGATTACGCCCATAGCAGCAGCCAAATGATCGCGTATATTGCAAAGATAACAACAAGGATAGTCATTCAGCAATTGAACACCTATACCTAGCATGGATCAACATTTAAAAAATCTACAAAGTTGTGCTACAACGCCATTGGAGCTTTTTTATTTAGGTGGTCTAATTTCATGGTGCTTACCTTAACCCTAATACTAACCAGCAGTAGACTGTACAGGGATGCCAAAATCACAAAATAATGCAAAGTTAGGTACTAGTATTGCAGTGACTCAAAGTAACATGTGGCCCTCCCGTAATCCAACTTACTAAAATATGACCCTCCCGAGAATTGATTTGTAAAACCGATTTGGGAAACAGTCTGGATGAACAAGTAAGCCCACCCAGCCTTGGGAGAATACTGTAATAAAGTAAACTTGAGGGCAATAATTTGTTTAAGGTAGTAGACCACCCAAATGGGGGGGGGGTGGGAGGGGTGGTGGTGGTGGTTGTGGTGGTGGTGGTGGTGTCATTATTTTAAATTTCAAAGAATGACATCATTGTCATTCAGAACTTTTAAGTTTTATTGACATTTCCACGATTTGAGTCACTATTGTTTACTTTGCGTACCCCCATCCACACCCAATCGACTAGCCTAATTTCAGTTATGCAGAGGTCCCTGGCCACTTCATGAGATCATTTGCAAAATGTAAATTTATAGGCAGACACTTTTTACATTGAACTGAGTTGAAGGACGGTAAACATGCATATGGCGGGGTTTTCCTAGCATCAATGAATCACGCGTAACAAAGTAATCACGGACACGGACACAGCTGTCGTGGTAAATTCATGTCAAGCATACACAGACACAGACACAGACACAGACACAGACACAGACACAGACACAGACACAGACACAGACACAGACACAGATACAGATACAGACACAGAGACATAGACACAGACACACGCACGCACGCACGCACGCACATACATACACACACGCACACATATGCATACATACGTACGTACGTACGTACGTACGTACGGTACATGTAATGTGTGTGTGTGTGTGTGTGTGTGCGTGTGTGTGTGTGTGTGTGTGTGTGTGTGTGTGTGTGTGTGTGTAAATTCGTAAAGCACTGCGCCACCCCATGGTCACATTATTTCCGAATACGATTTGCGTATGTATACGTAAAAGAAGGGGAGATGGCAGTGATGGTTACAACACTAGTATCATCATCATCATCATCATCATCATCACCATCATCATTTTGTTCGTCATGCCCGCCATCACCACCACCACCACCACCACCACCACCACCACCACCACCACCACCACCACCACCACCACCACCACCACGTTGCTCGAATAACCGCATAACGAGAAAGATAATAGGTTGACTATCAGTAAGGGGAGGGTAGGTATGATTACGCGAAATAACACAGTATAATTTCAGATGTGTCAAGAATACCAAAAAGAAAATTAGAACGTTTTACTTATTGTAAAAATCAAATAAATCGTCAAAGTAAAGTTTGATTATATACATTTCAGCTCTTTTGAAAGAGTACAACAACAACTATTTGCGATACATTTTAAGAGTCCCTTAGGCTGACCATTTAAAGTTTAGACTTCAAAGTCATAACAGAATATTGCAACTTCTATTTTGCCTAACTCACGGGGCTGTAATGTACATGTGATGATCACGATGGCATCACGTGGACATTCCCACTCATGTACTTTATATATGTGACGTGAATACTATTCCTAGAATACTGATGCCATCAAGATATATATAGTTCTCACTTGTCACTAGCTGATTGCATATCACGACCTTTGACCTTTTCGTTCTATACCTGTTGGTGATGTCACACCCAGATGTCACATCGTGTTGGCTAGCTGTGGTTGTACACTGTAATGTTTTGAAATATACTTCTGGAAATTCCCAACGTGGTTACTCAACAAGGACAATATATAACTGTACAGCCTGTGATTACAAACTCATGACGTATATATGCAGATATATTCTGGCTTATTTTATCCTATAGGACAGAGCCCGGAGGGGGCCATAAGACATGATAACTCGTGTCCGTCCATGTATAGCCAATTGCAAATCTCACATACCTACAGCTCTATTTCAAACATACCTGGCAAAAATGTCAAACAACATAGGAATCAGGATACATATACATGTCTCTTAAAGTGGCCATATGGATGAGAATTTGGTATTTATTTGTTTTGGATTTTTATTTGATAAAACAGCTTCACCATGTTTTTCTACTTGAAAAAATAATGTGAAATAACATATACCAAGTCCATGTTCACATCTCAATAAACGGCAAAACATTAAACAATGTGTAAAATGTTTGTTATTGTACGTACAATAACAAACATTTTACACTTTGTGTATCTTTTTGCTATGCATTGAGTTATGAAAATAGACTTGGTCAATGTTCTTTCACATTATTCTTTCAAGTAGAAAAACATGGTGAAGCTGTTTTATCAAATAAAAATCCAAAATAAATACCAAATTCTCATCCATATGGCCACTTTAAGTTCACGACCTTGACTTTATCAACCATATCTGGGGTAAAATGTACATTTTGCCTCTTACTTCCAAAACTTTAAGAGATGCAAATGTTATTTAAGTGTCTACCCCACATTATCAAGGGTGTGCTTTCTAATGAGATCTAAGCCTTTAACCTTGACCTTCATATTCAAGGTCAGTGGCCATTGACCTTGACCCCATATTCAAGGTCGATAGGAAATTGCCTGATGAAAGTTTTGTACCTGGAGACACCATTTATGGTAAAGACAAGCATCTGTCATTTAAAGCTTGACGATGTAACTTATAAGCTAAATGGTTAATTGGCATAATTAATATTTTTTGATAATCAAGCAATATGTTAACTATGTAAGCTTCAAACTTCATACAGTTTCGTATCATTACTTTTTCAATAAAGTGGTACATCATGTATAATAGCTGTAGTTCAGAATTTTGCATACCAACAATGTGTGTAGGCCCAAAAACTACGGTTTTGCCCTCACGGGAGTATTCAGTTTAAATCTGGTTGTTCTAGGCATTGCTTTGTGTGATTTTACGAATTTGCTAATGAATTGGAGGACCATATTTTAGAGACCAATTGACAGCAAATTAGTGTTCTGCACCCATGTCTTCCATAAAAGACTGTTTTCTGTGTTTCAATTCTATTGTTTATACCTTGTTCTGTCTTGTATATTGCTGCCTTTGTGCCAGGTTTGATTGAATTCGGATATCCTTTGTCAGAGAAATGACTTATTACAGATAGACGAAAAGACGAATGGACTAAAATTTAATCATATCATGTATTGTATTGTATTGTATCGTATTGCACTGCGTCGTACTGTACTGTACTGTACTGTATTGTATTGTATTATATTGTATTGTATTGTATTGTATTGTAAATGGCGCACAATCTGGATGAAAGATCAAGAAATGTAAGTCTGAACTGCGGCCGGCTTTTAGTTGTCGCGTCTTTTTATGCCAGGACGCCCTCAGCGGTGACTTGATAGTGGATGGGGGCCACAAACAACGGGGAAAAACAAGCAGAAATAGTAGCAAATTGGTGCTATTTGACCGGTCAAACCAAGATATACCTTGGGATATACATAAAAAACGACACTTTTTATTTTAGTATCAAATTCTTGTTTGTAAACACCCCAAAGCGTTTACTACTTAGTGACAAAGACCCCTTAGGTCATTTGTATTTTCCTAGGCTGAACAAAGAAAAATATTGGGGAATACCATCTAATTACCTTGATAACTATAGATTCAGTACATGTAAAACATGCTTTCATAGTCTGTGATAATTGTACGAGATAAAAACAAGCCAAAAACTGTGTCATTGATATTTGTGTCTTCCAATTCGTCACGCAAATCATGTATACCAGTGGTGCCTGATCATAGGGGTACTACAAAAAATAATGAATCAGAAGTAACGTTATAAAGCATAGGCATTACATCGAACTTCATGCTCCTGGTCTTATGGGGAACTAATAATGGCACAAACACGTTATAGTCTTTTAACTTCTTTAATATCAGCAAAAATTCGCGGTAGACATTTTGTATACCTCGGGCTATCATACTATATCACTAATATAATGTTTAGTCGAAGTTTATAAGCATGCACTTGCAACAGTTCGTCAATACAAAAACATCCAGGCCGCTCTCGTACATTCAAGAAGATAGGACAGTTTGACACTCTCACAACTTGCGATGAATGTAGATGGTGGTTGGGGGTAACGACTTTCCAACTTGAAGAAAATGATCTAATCTCGAGGAATTGGGAGCCATATTTCACTGTATCTGTCTTCTTCTCTCATAGGCGTGAAAAACTCAGCAGTGAATACCACGTCCTAAAACGACAAACAACGTTTTTATTACTGATATCAACCAACCATGACCAACCCACCTACCAATCGATGGATCGTTCGATCAATCAATCAATCAATCAATCGATCGATCGATCGATCGATCGATCGATCGATCGATCGATCGACCGACCGATCGATCGATCGATCAATCGATCAATCAATCAATCAATCAATCAATCAATCAATCAATCAATCAATCAATCAATCAATCAATCAATCAATCAATATACGATATTTTGCACCAGCAACCAAAATGCAATATATAAAAATATTTCTGTTGATCTCGTCTGCAAATTCCACCTGCTTTCAACAGTATGAAACGCATGACCACAAGGTTTACCTAAAAACACATGATCATAACTAAAGTGTAACTAACTGATTGTAATATCGTGATATTGATAAATGTATACAGACCCCACAGTCATGAGATTTTATATGAGCAACAAGCAAAACATACGCAGCGTATCTGCAGGGCTCTCGACCAATCAGAATGTGAGATTGGTGACAGGTGACGTATAAGATATTGTATCTTTACAGTACAGGTGACATTCCAGTAATTGTACTTACCGAGTAGGTGAAATATAGGTCATCATCCTCAATGTGTGCCTGGACATTAGAGATCTCGCGTTTCAGTACATCATCGGATACGTGTCCACCAAAAGCAGTGACGTAGAAGGATGTAGGTGGCATTTCTTCGATAGTTACCTGTGGGTGTAGCATTCAATAGTCAAAATTAGGTTGTATAGTTAGTTTGCAGTAGGGCTATTATGTCTTCACGCATATCTCTACTGTATTGAGGAGTCTCTTCTAAGGGAACAATCTGTAATTTAATTAACTGGGATGTGATTTTTTTTTAACAAAGCAACCTATTGTTTACTCTTCCTCTTCTGGGTGACTCATGTTTAAACGTCACTGTAGGAAAATTCCACCATGCAACGAAGTGACACACACACACACACACACACACACACACACACACACACACACACACACACATACACATTGCCTGTTCGAGCCTCGCCACTGCCGTTTGTTTTTGATTGGCCTTGGGCAAGATTTGATTGTCCAAAACTACACAATGTTGCGTAATACATTGCATAATTTGGGACCTGGTAGGATGGAGGTTGCAATGTGAATGCTTTAGTCCTGAGCGCCCATAGAGGCTGAAATATATTACACTACACCATAATGCTTGGGAAATCCTAGTTTTCAACCTCCTCATGTCTTCTTATCTTACGCACGCATGACTTCAAAATACTGTCTCATAGAGAGAGTAAAGAGTGTACCAGCCCCCGACTGTATTTAGAGATGTGTTTATATATATATATATATATATATATATATATATATATATATATATATATATATATATATATATATATATATATATATATATATATATATATATATATATATATATATATATATATATATATATATCTTTCCCACTCTGTGCTCAAAGCCCTTTACAATTATTACCCTGGCATGGACCTATAGCGGCACAACGGTCGTTCATACTCTCAACTCCATTGAGCATACAATCCATTGCAGCATTTATACGCGCTGAGGATTAAAGCATTCACATTGCGACCTCCATCCTACCAGGTCCCCAATTATACAGCTGGAAAATGGCAACTTTCTTTTTATTGGCTGGTTGTAGTGTTCTGCAGTTTATTTGATTCCTGGTTCCCAGGATGGCTCGTAATCTATTCTGTTTCAATCGTAATAAATCTACTGATGGTTAATTAGAAATTATTTCCCAATATTTTCCATCATTCAGCTAAGGAAAACACGAGTGACCGAAGGGATGTTGTCACAAAGAGTCACTAGACAAGTAGTGACAAACCTTTAGGTCACAAGTATTTTTCACGAGTATTTTTCCGAATGTAAATGGGGGATCGGGTACTTATACCTCCCCAAGCATAACTTAGGAAAAATGAGGAAAAATAATGGCGTTTTTGGGAACGTTTTGAGCCACATTTCCAGCACAGCAGACCCAGTGACGTAGACACGGGTTGTCGTGACCAGTGTATATAATCCACATTATGGCGAAATGAAGTACCAGTGAGATATAAATTAGTAAAGAATTATAAATAAGATTTTAACATCAGAACTTACTCGAGGGTCAACAGGTTGAGGTGGATTTGTTTGAAATTCTTCCGGTAAGTAGAAACACGTCTTGTACATTTTATCACATGACGGTTTGCTCAGCTCAGAATACTTTATCTGAAAAGGGACAAAGAGAAATTGTAAACCTAGTAAGAGGGCCTGTTCCTCGTATAAAGTATTTAAAAGAATGATGTTACATTTTATGTGGCAGCAATATGCACATCTGTATGTTTCCTCTTTGGGTGTTACCTAAAAACGAAATGCAAGTACGTGTACAAGGACCAACCTGTCGAATAACTGGTAAGACCATTTCAATATCCACGTTCTGCTGGTTTCCTTTGGCTGTCAAGTAGTGATGAAGGGGGTAATACACCTGTCTCGTGGCACCTTGGTAGTTACAGGCTTCAGTGTCAATACATGCCAATTTTATGCCTTGAATGATCAAAATAAAAAACAATTACATTTGCGTTAATAAGTATTTGCTTAGTATATTATGAACTACAACTCAGTACTAAAATGACCATAGAAATAGGAACAGGTAGAGGTTGAACTTCACTTCGATATCACAACAGATTTATTTATGAACAGCGCCATCTACCACGCATGAAATGAAATTGTTACAATAACGTACATGTTATCGGAATAATCATAGACTCTCCACCCTTGAGGGAGGGTCTATGGAATAATTAATAATACGATGCAAATAGAGAGTATACAGCTTACCACAGTGTTCACCAGGTTGACTGACATTGCAGTAATTCCATCGTGTCTCTGGGTCTATGGTGTAACACCAGGGTACTGGCTCACCATCCGGGTTACGACAATAGTTGTGGTCACCTATTCCTCCGTATGGAAAACTTTCCGGGTCACGTCCGTGCTCGTGAGGTTCCTGCTCTGACCATTTTTGACAAGGTATTCCTGATAAAGTTACGGATACTTCACCACGATAGTCTGCTCCTCTAGGATGAACATAACACTCACGATCCCCTGTTCAGGGGGATATAAAAATGATCCGATATCAAAACAAGGGTATATAACTTTAATTTTTTGGTACTCATGTACCAATGTACGTCTGTAGGAAAGTCAAGTACACTTTAGTGTAGATTGCATCTTTTTTGCCTCAAACTATACTGTTTGTATTTGTTTTAAGTACTATTCAACCAGCACTGACGAACAAATTAGGAGACGTATAAGAACAAACATTTGATGTTGTTGGTGGTGTTGTTTGAGTTTGTGTTTGTGTTTGTGTTTGTGTTTGTGTTTGTGTTTGTGTTTGTGTTTGTGTTTGTGTTTGTGTTTGTTTGTGTTTGTTTGTTTGTGTGTGTGTGTTTGTTTGTTTGTTTGTTTGTTTGTGTGTTTGTGTTTATTTTTAGTAGTAGTATTAGTAGTACAAGTGAAGGGGCTTAATATTACATAATAAACATCACACAGTTAAAATGAATCTGGCAAATGTATGACAATAAATGTTAAAATCCTCGGCTGAAAATAATGAAACCAAAATATTTTCTAAACTGAAAATGCGTCCCGGCAAGAAAACAATGGTACACGTCAATTTATAGTGTTTTAAACATTTTTGTAGGTTTTCTTCTTAATTAGTGTTTGAATTTGATGTGTAGTGAAACATTTTGTGTTCTTCGACAAGACAATACAGTAAAATCATAATCTACTTTATTCAGATATGCAGACTGTTCGATTAATCTATTCTGTGAGTTGGACATAGTTTTCTCAGTGAAACATGCACATATATATATATATCAACCCATTATATCACTTGTATACTGGACTGTCTATTTTACTTTTTTTAAACAGCAGTGACAATTAGGAACTTAATGTTGTTTACTTTGTCTAAAATTGCTTGACATCCCGTGTTAGATACACAAAGCTCATAAATATGTGCTCACTTTTTTCTTCACCATTTCAGTTCTTTTTTTTATAAAATTATTCAATTTGAAATTGAAGGAGTGGTTGGGGGTATAGTCTGTTGTCGATAACATTTGGTAAGTATAGCAATAGGCGTTGGAGAGAGCACGTCTTTATTTGAGAATTGAAAGATGTAATGAAGAATGTAGAGGAAAGTATATAATTATGTATGGTACATGCGCATACGCTTTTGCTACTAACTCCTAACTCCCTAGCTTCATAGAAAAAAAGTTTAGTACGGCCGCCATCCATGTTTGACACGTCCATATACTAAGGACGTGCCCATGGATGATAGATTCTCTATTGAAAAGAAAATTTGGCTCAAAGTTGGTTCAGAATCAACTACAAATGTGTCTGTAGTGAATTCAAGCTGATGGCCGTAAAATTTGCACGATCAAACGTTGTCTACACGAAAATTGGGACAGTTTGAGGATTGAGGTGTACGCGTGTGGTCATTGTAAGCTTGGAAGTTGTGATACATCCCATGGACCATGGTGTATGATGTACGTCGCTATGCATCTATACTGTGCATCCGAACCACTAAGTTTAACAAAGTCCTTGGAAAGAAGGTATGAGGTTTGTACATTTACATTTTCGCTTACTTGGTCAAGGGTTAGAGTGCTTTAATGTATGTATGCAAGCAGGACTATCGACGCGACTACACGTACATTTGAATTCGTCTTGCGAGCTTTACCGAATCATGTTATGCCTATTTCTTTAAAATCAATATAACAAGTAATGTTACCTTACATGCGGTGGTTTTCAGGCAAAATATTTTGTTCAAAACATGTCACAGGAATATATTTCAGCAAAAACATTTTCAAGCCTACTCTGTTTCCAAGGAAACAGCTATCCTGTTTCAGGCAATTTGTGTTACAATGGACATGCCTAACTTATACATGCTAGAAGCAAGGAATTATTTTCCTAAATTTCATTTTTTGCACATGTTAATATGTCTAATTTTGCAAAAAAATCCACAATGCGGCGATTTTGATTCTGTGGCAACTGATTTTCATAAAATGATAACTTTTTTTGAAGTTAGAACGCAGTATAACAAACCACCACGTTGGGTGGGCAGTATGCAAATAAACATGATTATTATTCAATTCATAATGTTATTTTGTCAGCAGAAAATATTTACCATAACATTTTTAAGCGTCCTGTAACTGGAAACAGCTATCCTGTTTTACACAGTCACCTTTTGTTACATTGGATAGCACCAATTCATACATGTCAAAAGCAAGGAAATTCTTTTCGAAATTTTATTTTTTCCATGTTTTATGTCAAAATTTGGAAAAGTAATAAGCATAATATGGTGATTTTCATTACTATGGCAACGGATGTGCATAAAATGACCCCCTTTTCTGAACTCATTTAGGGTGGTTAATAATAATATCATTTAAATAATATTATTTAATTATTGTTGTTGTTTTTAAGTGTGCATGTTTTCTTATATTTTCCTTTTTCTTTTCTTTTTTGTAGTGGGGGAAGGGGGAATGGTCACTCTCGCAAGCCAGGGCAATGATTTTCAGTTGGGCAAAAGAAATGAAGACGTGTTACTGTTGTCGCAAGAGCCTCAAGATTTTATGGCAAAAGTGTAAATTGAACTATGAGACTTCGGACAGTAAGTATTTATGACTGTCCGCATTACTCACATGATATTCAAAGTATCTTACCTCGCTTGTATGTTCTTCGTTCGTAGTGTAAATGTATACTGTCGATATCATAGTTAACACATTCAGCATCTCCATCAGTACATAGAGGGTGTTTGTACTCTAATCCGTCAAAGTTTGGGTCAGCAAAAAGTCTTTCTTTCTTTAATTTATACAACTGAAAAGAATAAAAGAAAGCACCTTCCATTTTAGACTGCAATGACGTCATCAGTCCAGGGTTATCATTTTGGGGAAAGGAAGATTAGACCGCGGCCATAGTGGCAGATCTGTCAGTCTACATGCATTTATACCATTTAATATCTACAATAATGACAGGTTTATTTCATAATTATGTTTTGATCTATCTCTTATCAGCAACTATTTATAGCAGTATTCAAGTTGCATATGGATTGAGCTAGCACTATCCATACGACCATGGGTTTCATGCTACAACCTGGCTGCAAAACCAGCTGCCTAAAATGCTAACATCAAAAGTGCTGGGTTAGAGACCATGTTTAAAAAGTAAGTGTTTATATAGAGAATGAAGATCATAGGAATGCCTAGTATGTGATCTTTGTGTGTTAGAGGCTTATATATTACAAACATGTGCACTGGAAATTGCATACACAATCACAGGGGGTTCAGGCTTATTAGTTAGTTATGTTTAAAAAAACACACAAAGCAAAACATTATTTAATAAATAAATTTTAAAAATGTAAAAACAACAACAACATATAAATTCTGATAAACTTGCTCGACAGAGTAATTACAAATCATTATAAGCAATATTTCTATGCAACAAGATTAATTACAATATGTTTTCCTCTATGCGAAATGGTTACTCTAAGAAGTATGATGTCCATAGTGACCATTTCACATGTAGGAAAATATATTGTAATTCTTGTTGCATAGAAACATTGTTGATATTGATTTGTAGTTACTCAGATGTCATTCATGTTTGTCAGTATTAATATGTTGTTGTTTTTGTTTGTTTGTTTGTTTGTTTGCTTGTTTATTCATTCATTTATTTCTTTGTTTTTGTTTGTTTTCATAAGCATAGCTAACTATAAGCCTTAGCTCCCCCCTCAATACAATAAGGTAGATGGAATGATCTACTTCTTACATGCCCTCTCAGCCAAAGTCGGTTTTCAATTTATGGGTATACTTCAAATGTATGCAGGTGATTTACATGCATTATAAACAAGAGAGAAATGTACCAATATTACCTTTCTTTGAGCATTTGAGACATCGTCTTCAAAACAGAACCGCATTGGTACCCAGACTTCTGAGTGTGGATTGCTTGTGCTCAGTGGTCTGTCGTAACCTGACGGTAATCAAACATAGACAAACTGAAAAAAATTCGGCAATTCCAACAAAGAAGCAATTTGTTTGAAATACATAGCCATTGGCCCAAATAGCTGAAACAGTCTAGTATCATAGGCAGTGTTTCATTTTCTGAATCATGGCAATATGTATCAAAGACTTAATTAAAAGAGATGACAGAACTGTTTTGAAAGATGAACAACGTATAAAGGACGAGTTGATTTATCAAAACTGATGGAGATAATGTGCACACAGGTATGTGTGTGTGTGTGGGGGGGGGGGGGGGCTCTTGCTGTAGCGCCTACATTTCCATGATCCCTAATTCCTTTCATGAAATGTCTCCCTACCTGCAACATAGTACACATCTGAATTCACTAACTGGCATGTATCATCGTCGATGAGAGTGTTTTCTATGTCTTGGACCAATTCCTGTGTTTTACTAAGCGTCGGCCAAGAATCGAAACTCTAGTGGACAAAACAAACAGATCGTAAATGCATTAACCGTGACCCATGAATCACTGCAGTCTTAGGTTCTTGCGTGAGTGCAACTTGTCTGTGCAACAATAAGGATTTCATAGGACCAACTTTCTTTACACAGTTCTAGTAGACAGTGTTTTGTCTCTCCCAAGTTTTAACCATAATGCAACACTGTCCTGTAATTAACAAGTCTTGTAGTAGCAAAGATATAAGAGCAGTAGACTTACCTACATGCACTAATTTTAACTGGCTCACTCACTCACTCACTCTCACTCACTCACTCACTCACTCACTCACTCACCCACTCACTCACTCACTCACTCACTCACTCACTCACTCAGGACCAACAAACATGCCTTCCTCATGGCAAATTTCTAAGAGCAGAGTATTATTACGTGACATAAACACACGTGCGACAAGAAAGCTATTAGATATAGACGTATAAACATATATATTATTGATGAACTAGATACCTTAACATATACACGTGAGTCAACAACAGAAATGAACAAGTCTTCATCATCAGGTTGTGGTGGATTCTCTTGATATTGTTGTGATATATAAAGTGACACGGTGTAGGTGGCATTGCATTTATTTTCATCCATAGTTGTAGTATCTACAGTTGTCAGTATTGGGGCAGTCATAGCAATATCAGCTTCCAAACTGTTCATGCCTTGAAAGTCAACAAAATACAAGGTAATTGTTGACTCTCTGCTATTCAAGTTCTGAGGCACTAGAAATACTACAAATGTGAATATGCTCTTAAATTGTGGCCCATACTGTAGTGGTATGTGGTACAGAAACTAAAATTACAACCAGGCTGGCATTATTGGCGGTTAATACTTTGATGATCAGGGTTCCTTTCTCACCTCAGTAATGTTTATGACATCTCTCTATCACATACACTCACATGAGTTCATGAATAAGATACACTGGAATACACAGTGTATACTTTGTACAGCATTGTTATCTGTGTTAGAATTGGTTATAATGATAGGCAAACATACTTTAGTAATTAGTCTTACTAAATGTATTTTCATGAAGAAACAGCATAAAAAATGAAAATACACCCTGGATTAAATGTCGTAAGAGTTTATTCTATATCACAACACAACACAACACAACACAACACAACACACACACACACACACACACACACACACACACACACACACACACACATTTGTTATGATATTGTGTTGAAATTCTGTGTACCTACCTTTCATATAGTCAACAAGCGAGCGAGAAGCAGTTGCCTGTGCTTCACTGATATCACATGCCTGTACAGTTTTACTTATCCAATTTGAAGGTTGGTATTTTCTCTCTTGGACAATATCGTTCTCTTGTCGTTCAAGAAATTCAAAGTCTGGACATTCAATATCTCTATCGATACAAACGGAGAACGACCTGTGCAGAACAGAATATAGTGAACATTAATTTTTAATATTTATTTATATGCTGTTTCCAGATGATACATGTTATGTATGTATGTTATGTATATATGTATGTAGGTAGGTAGGTAGGTAGGTGTGCGTGCATGCATGCGCGCGCACATGTGCGTGTGTGTATGTATGTATGTATGTATGTATGTATGTATGTATGTATGTATGTATATGTATGTATGTATGTATGTATGTATGTATGTAGGTATGTATGTATGTATGTATGTATATGTATGTATGTATGTATGTATATGTCTGCATGTATGTATATGTATGTATGTATGTAATGGGGCATGTGTGTACGTACCCAGGGGAGGGTTTTGGTACATCATCTTCATCATCAACTTCAAAAGTTGCAGTTGGCAATGTCTCATCTAACTTGGTGTCTTCTGTATCAACCTCTTCCATATCCTGTTCCTCTGTAACTCCGATTGTTGCAATCGATTCGCCAGTGTTCTCACAATCTGCCACCCAAATCTCATTCCTTCTGCCGAACAGTTTAGTTGGAGCATCATAAACAGCTGTCCAGTAGTGTTTCTCATAGTAGCATAAACCAAGGGACTCTAATTCATTCGTGAATCCTTGACGCATCCTCTTGACCTCAGCGTTAGTAGTCCAACCACCAAATGTCTTGACGTACACTCTCAGATTTCTAACACGCTTGATGCTGACACCGTCCTATACAGAAATAAACGTTTTCACGTTGGTACTATTAGCAATACACAGTAAAACATAGGTGGCTTTTCTGCAACTTTGTGTCAAATCAAAATAGTTATCCTTTTATGCCAGTAAAATGAGAATATGTTTGATATGAGAAATTCTGGCTTCGTTGACAAAGCCATCTTTCAATCTAAAGCCCACGTATCAAATCGCCCTCTATGGCAATACGTTAATGATTCAGTTGCCACCAACCTAAATGAGACTAACTATGTGAAGGCTTCCTAAATACTAGTCTATCTGCTAGACCTCGGATGTTCTTCCGATACAATACGACACACGACCGAACATTCGGACAAAGCTCTCACTGTGAACTTCGTTCGCTTATGGTATCGGAAAGAAGGCCCGAACGTCTAGCAGCAAGACTACCTAAGTACACCAATGACCAATGAATTAATTCAGGTGTTGCAATGTTGGTAATGGAATTAAAGAAACTCTGTTGTGGAATATTTTTGGTGAAGGTGGTATATGTAATACTTCCACTCTTATCGTATCTCAACTACGCTGAGAGATTCAAACGAAAACTACGTAGTCGCGTTAAAACTATTTTCCAAAACTTTTATCACTAATAAAGTAGATTAAAATATATATTTACATTCTACAGTGTACATATACAGTTGCTAAGGAATGCGATGAAAGTCCTGTCTAGTGATGTAACTTACCTCGGTAGGTCTTGGTGGATTGACATGTAATCTCTTAGGGATATAAAATGACATTTTGTACGACACTTTGCAGAAAGTTGAGTCAGATGGTGCCGTGTCTATACTCATTATTACTGGTGCTGTCATTGAAATCTTTTCCTTACGATCGTTCTCACCTAGAAATAGCGAAAAAGAAAACATCGTAGGCCATGCAATGGAGATAACACGAGAACAGTATTGAGAACGGACAGCTTCATATGGCGTGAATCTCAATTCAGTTGACTATCCTATGCTCATCAATTCAAGGTGTTCTAGAAACAGAAACTGGTATTTTCCGAGTATTTATTGGACACCTAAAAAATATGTCATAATGATAACTTTGCATAGCATATACAAATTCCTGCAAGTTCTTTACTATACTGAAACGTCAGCCGTTGATGGCGCTCTTCTCACCAAATTCCCATCATCGTAAACCACATACTCTTTTACCGTGCAGCACCGTTCAAGACACACCATCAAGAGGATATTGATATTTCGCAGTGTCGCAGAAGAAATATCAGCTCTGGTTTGCGAGAATATTTGTGCTCTTTACATGTAATGTAAAAAAAATGTTCAAGACACGCACTTACCATTAATATATCTAAACAAAGCCCAGAATCCCTCCATTGATGCTATGTCATACCAACATGATTGGATTTCTTTCGTTACGTACACTCCGTCAAAGTAACGTCGTTTTTCAATACCGTGGGAATAGGTGGTCAACGAAAGATAGTCAGGACATTCAGCCTCTTTGAGAAGAACACAAAAAGGTGTAAAAATAAATATATATTTGAGATGAAAATAAATGGAGCCGAACTATGGTTCTTGGTGTTTGTTTGTTTGTTTGTTTGTTTGTTTTTAAATTTGTTTTTGGCATTCGAACTTCAAGCTGAATATTTTAAGTTCAGAATGAAAGGTTCAACAAACTTTCTATGTTAACATTCACAAAAAGGTCACGATAAAGGTCTGTATGTTGGTGTCATATACATGTATACAATGTAATCCGATTAGCGTCCTATCTCTCTCGGAAATCAGAATTCCCTGCATCCGTACGTTCTGATAAAAAAAAGATGGCCGATGACAATGTTTTTGGATAAACTTGAAGAGCGTGTCACCCGATAGAGAGACAATACAAAGAACGGACTGTACCGTATCATTAAGTATTGGTATTATCATATCCTATCATCTCCCATTATATACATGGATGTAGAATGTGAGAAACAGATAAACCTGCAGTCCTATGCCATCCCTTAGTGAGAAAAAAATGGCAAGCGAGATATAAGCCGTTTCATCGTGATATTTATGTGCTCTTCAGACTAACGAGAAAGTTCTGTCCCAGGTGGCACCACTCCCCCCCCCCCTTCCAGGTACGTACATGGAAAATGCTAAGAATAAGATGCCTACTTTCACATTGGCCCATTTCAGACTTGGACGACAAGCCGACGTCAACTTCAATCTCGAGCTTTTCAGCAACCGCCGGTGTTATTTCTGGTTCTACGACCGACTGACATGTATATGTATCGGCTTCGTCGTTTCGTAGTACCAACCATACTTCGTTGTGACGATTTATCGCTTTACTGGGTCTGTGGGAGGTACAATGTCGACAAAGGTGTACTCAAGGGAAATTCAGTGTTTCTGTATACATATGCGAACAGTTTAGAACATAAAGCGTATGTACATGGACTGCTCCAGTTATTAAATCAAAGTTAAGGTAGACTGCGCCCAAATTGCAAAGTTCTTCAAATCTCTTCGAACTTCGCCAAATCGTCAGTGAAAGCTTGCTCCTTGATCCTTTTGATATAATAAACAATATTTGGGGTTTACCGCCTTGTTTTTTTAGGAATTCGACAATCTTTTATTTTTCAATAGAGTTAATAGTATAATACAGTGTTCGGCGGCCATATTGGTTTTTAGAATGATTTCATTTTGATATCATTTTGACCTCTATTTCAAAATTTGATTCCAGATTTTTAAAATTGTTTTTAACTGACTGTGAATAGGTTGTCGTTGTCTTGAACAAAGTAACAGCAAACTTTAAAAAACATTATTTTCGAGGCACATTCTACGTCAATGGTACTACAGCAGACATAATTCAACTTACGAACCTCAGACCACTAAAAGAAGTGGTCTGACATTGAACCTAGTTTACTACCACTTTATAAACTAAAGTGAATGCATATAGATTACTACTTATAACACAGTACAGTTTAACATACTTATCATAGCCTGCACTATAGTAGAAGCCAGTGTTGTATGGTTCGCTGTTCTTATCCAATAGTGATTGTAGTTTGGCAGCTTGTTGTCCTGGGAAGGGATCACTTGCCAGTCCTCCAAAACTACGTACAAAGACTGTATGTTCTTTCGTCTCCTCAATGAAAACCTGTACAATAGTAATGTAGTAAAAACTATCAATCACCAATATCATGTGATATCTCATCGAGAAAGACACTCGCTTTGTTTTGTATACCAACATTTATACATTGTATGTAATTCACTCACAAGTTATCATCTTCCACTCTTGATTGGGAAAAGATATATGAATCTGACAATGATTCAAATTTGCTGGAAGTGTTGAGCGAACTGGATGTGTGAAAAGGCTGTGGAAAAGGTTAGCTTCAATACATGCAAATTAGGGTGTGAAAGTACTTGTTAGTTATAGACAAGTAAGAAACAAATTAGCAACGGGTATTGTTCGAGCTGTTAATTTGGTAATTGTCCGCCATCTGTGATGGTGAGAAATAATATGTAATGTTTTATCAGCAGCTTGGTCGGATTAAATTGTACGTATATCGTATCAAATATGAATCGCTTTGATTCAGAAGCGCAAGATGTTGGATTAATTCATTCTCGCAAACCAGAGCTGTTATTTCTTCTCTTCGAAATAACATATTGGCGATGCATCTTAGACGGTGCCGTAAAAGAGACCGTGGTTTACGACGATGGATTACTTAAGCTTCATTATATGTCATAATATTTTCACATTTCTAGAAACTACCTTACTTAGGGTCCTAAAACCCCCCACAGTGACTAGATCACCATATATACATGTGAACAGGTACGTATCACGCCCGCGCGCCCTCACGTGGTTGAATGACCTAGTGAAATGTGTTATTTGTCACATGAATTTTTTTACATCATCAAACTAATTCCCTTCAATGTGTGCTGATGAATGTCCATTCATTCATTCATTGTTGTGTTGGTATGACAACAATCCATCACTTCCAATGAATTTCCTTTATATGTGCGGAGGGAAGAGGTGATTGGTGGACATAATTAACACTGGAAATATGACTGGATGGATGAGGGATTGGTGGATTGGTTGGCTGGTGGATGGATAAACTGATTTATTGATTGGATGGGTGTATGGGTTTGTTGGTGAGTGAGTGAGTGAGTGAGTGAGTGAGTGAGTGATTGAGTGGATGGATGGATGGATGGATGGACGGACGGACGGACGGACGGAAGGACGGTGGATGCGTGGATGGATGGATAGTGGATGGATGGACGGACGGGCGGACGGACAGTGGATGGATGGATGGATGGATGGATGGATGGATGGATGGCAAGAGCTATATAAGGTTTTTTTTTTTTTTTTTTTTTTAACTCAAACAGCAAACACGTATTTGTAGTCCTAGATTGAAAAAATGAAGTTATTGACTACCAGTACTAAAATAACACGAAGTATGTGATATTTTAATCTACTAATGACATTGCAGGGGTCTTGTAATTTTCAGCAAAATGGTGTAATATTTCATTAGTACAGTGTATATTCATTGTATACAGGAAACGCTCTCTTCCCATGATATCGATTTTACTTATCACTCATGTACATTTTCCGCTCTTTCCGTTTACAATGAGGTCAACGTCTTAGAACCCCTTGGGGTATTGTATTGTTAGTTACATAAATAGAAGTGATGGCTAAAATGACATCAAATAAGTAACATCTTACTAAAGTCCAGTTTGTATGTGCTGATTTTTCTACCTTGCTTCTACGGTCACAATAAACGTTAATAGCATTCAAAATAAGTTAATGCCGGTATAGCAGCGTTCATAGTATCTTTTACTATTGGGTGATCTTGACAAGAGTCGTTTCACTCATAGTTTAGAGATGGAATTCAATATTCACTTTGATGCAAGGGTATAGGCTAAGAAAATGGAAGCCGGGACTACTAACTTCTGTGTTTATGATGACATGATTCTGGAGTGATCATCCAACCATAGGGGCACGTAATTTTTCTTAGATTGTTGTTTTCCTTGTCTACACACTCTTAGCCGCTACATCTAACAACGTTTTTACTTGAATACATTTCCCCTACTTTTATGGATAGAACACATCTTCTAGTATAGTGGGTATATTGATACATTTGTAGTAGCAGGATTCGTGTGATATTTTCCTTAGGAGAACAACAATCTAATAACCCTCTATAGTGGGTATATTGATGCATTTGTAGTAGCAGGATTCGTGTGATATTTTCCTTAGGAGAACAACAATCTAATAACCCTCTATAGTGGGTATATTTATACATTTTAGTAGCAGGATTCGTGTGATATTTTCCTTAGGAGAACAACTATCTAATAGTGTCCGAGTGCATTCAACAATGAAACACACTATACTATTAATTTTATCACAGACATTTCGTCTTCTTTCTTCCTATTTTCTAATATTCATGATCACCTTCAATGTCAAAGTACGAAGTGACAGAAAGTATAGCTGAGTGTAGCAGAAATTAAGAATGTCCTCATGAATAGGAAAAGCGGAAGTGAGAGCCTCGTAATATTTCGAGTACACTTTCTGAAATGTGAACAACCTACAACCCTTCTACTAACATCGAACTTTGCCTGTTTTTGTTAACTACTCTTATCACGAAGTTCACAACCAACATATCATAAAGGTTGACTTACTTTAGGGTCTAGTGGTTTTGGTACAAATTCCCAGAATGCCTTGGGTAGATAGAAGGACACGACATAATCTTTGATGACCCAACTCGACTGTTTCTTACTGACTTCTACTAACACAGGAGCAGTCATCGGAATCTTAGCATCTATAAAAATTAAAACAAACAGACAAACAATCCTCATCATAGCGAACAAGTTAGGTGAAAATGATAATTTCTGAAGTCTCACCAAAACCAGTCTAGTTCCTAGACAGTGTCGTTACCATTAACCGTCCATTCACAGACTGTGGTTTAGTTCCACAGTTGGCATCCAGACTACACCAAAACTCAGACCACTATAGAAAATCTTTATAGTGGTCTGAGACCAAAACTGAATCATACAATAGGTTAATACGTTATTACATAGACAGTGGAGTTCTCCACTTTCTATGGTTACTACAGGTATGCATACGTCTGAATTGTCAGCTGGCAAATGGATAAAAACAACATTTATTTAAAATTAAAATGAAAAATAATTCGAAGGTCCATTGACAAGATTAGATCCATTGTCCACATCAGATGACAATAGTGTATTTTTTAAATTCTGCATGTATATTATCATTGTATACATTTTCTTTGAAAAATGATGTAGCTTCTTGTCTGTGAAATGAAAATTCATGTAAAATATAATAAGATAACAGTAAATTAATTACAAATTCAGCGCCAATAGATACGAATAAATAGTAACCGTAGTCCATACACACATACATACATACATACATGTATGCATGCACGCGCACGCGCGCACACACACACACACACACACACACACACACACACACACATACATACATACATACATACATGTTACATACATACATACAGACAGACATACAGACAGATACAGACAGACATGCACGCACGCAGACAGACATACAGACAGACATACAGACAGACATACAGACAGACAGACAGACAGACAGACAGACAGACAGACAGACAGACAGACCGGATGTGCTTCTACCATCAGTACAGAAGAAGACCAACAAAATAACAGAGCATCTATTGGTTAGCGCTTCAAGAATTATAATGATTGAAACCTGCCTTGGTCATTTGATCCTTGGATGTACGTGAACAATCTCCAGAAAGCCCGTGCTGACGCCGCCGTCTGTGTAATGCCTTGCTCACTAGTTGAGACCCATTTGCCACTAGGATATCGCCTGACTTCATATTCATCCCTGCTGCAGACGACTTCATACTCTGGACACTCAGCATCGCAGAACGGTGGTCGTTCATATCTAAGATAAGGAAGGTGGAAACAATATCAGGGAAACGTGCCGATTCGAAACCCAACAAACCAAGTCTGGTGAAACATTACATACTAGTACATGTACAAATGAGAATAACATATGACAATCTCTTGAGGTCAAGAAACGTTAAACTGGGATCAATCATAGTAGGGTCTATGGATCAATACACTTTTAAATTAAGAAGTTCACTGAGATACTAAAGGCAAACACACGCACTCTTAGACTAGGCGCTTATACACAGTACATGTAAATTGTACCAACAAGGAACAAATACAGGCGCCGTTAATTAATGCGATAAATTTACTGGCATCCCTACTACAGCAGAAATCACAATTGAGTTCTATATTTGCTAGGAGTCATATTTAACCAGAAACATCAACAAGGAACTAATGTTCAATTAGTATGGATGATAAACTGCCATGTAATGGATAATATTTAAAGTGCAATCAGATCTATACTATGAAAAGTGAACTCCCGAGACCAAACTTCAAGCGATGTAGCTCAAGTTTAGTATAGATCTGGTTGCACCCCCTGTGGTTGTCTCTAGTTGGACAGATTTCTTACATGTATCTAAGTTTTTGTTGATGTTACTTTGTTGAGCGTGGCACAGGTTGAAATCGTGATTGCCGTTGAGGGCGATGATTTTTGGGTGCGGACCCCCAAAATCAATTTGATTTTATCTGTCGTGTATACAGCTACAAAATACGTTTATTCACAGGAAATGTGTTATTGTTTACGGTGTACAGCATTGCGAGTAAGTTACTAGTATTTTACCTAATGGAATATTTTGTTGACACAGCACCTGCCACCCGCCTAAACCGTATCTCAAACTCAAATGAACACATGGTGTTATCGTGACACGATCTTATCTAAGTAACAACAAAGACAAATTACTCACCCTGAGGAAGGTTTATTTGGTAGGGACGCAGCTGAGCCAACAATTACCATAACGACGATTAAGGAACGAAGCATTTTGATGGTTTATACCTAGAAGAAATTGTAACACCCTGTCAAACTACTGCGAAATTGTAACACCTCATCAGACTACTAAGAAATTGTAACACCCCATCAGACTACTACGAAACAGTAACACCTGATCTGACTACTATGGAACACTGTGTTAGTCACGATATTGTTATTTGAAAACAACAATCACAACAGATACAAATCAGAATATATTATATTAGAGAGTGGTTTTGCAAACCATAAACGTAACAGATATCGAAATATCAAACTGTGTTTTTAAGCTCTCCATGAAGGTCGAATTGCAGACCCTCCTACCCTCCCCCTCCCAATGTGTTATCTTAGTTCACTATAGAAAAGTAACAGTCTTTCTTTTCATTTTCTACGCTTTGTTTAGTACTTTTTCCGATGGGAAAAATGAAATCGGTAAACTTTTGAAAAAAAAGGTGCGGGGGGGGGGGGGAGCTACCGTGATGGTTGCGGAAAATCAATTTACTGTGATGAAACTACTGAATACGTAAAGGGAAGAGAAACATGGAAGAACTGGACTTAGTTACGTTGGTAATAACTTAATTTAAACAAACGCTTGCCAGTCAAGAAATAAAACAAGCGTATATTGACGATACAGGAGAATATTGTTTTGGTGTACTTACCGGGGTACTTGCCTCACGAGGAACTTTGAACTGTATTACTTCAACTACCCCGGCGGACAAGTGGACCAACAGTTTGTAACTGAATCTCTGGAAGTTTATAAATATGTACTGTCCGGCATTCTAATTAGCATGATTGATATAGCTACGTCCAACTCAGCTCAATGGATTTGTATACGATGATTTGAAAGTTCTTAAGTGAAGTTAAGATGTATGAATATTCATTTTGCCAAATATTCCTGGACTAGGTGGTCTAATGTGTTTTGCAACTTTCAAGTGCTGATTTCCAAACAATAGAAATCACGTGATGCGATATGAGCGCATGATTTGTTGTGGGTCAGAGAGGATTCAACTTCTAAAAGCTCAGTAAAGCGCCTGTAAAAGCTTAGTACATTTCGTTGTTTTCATAAGAAGGCCAGAAAATATGGTAATAAGATATTAACCGGATTAGCTTATCTGGAAGTGGTAATTTCGAAATAATACCTTGATAACGTATGTGACGCATATCGCATATTCCCTGATAGTAATTATGGTGATCCGTGTTCCTCTTACATCTGCAACAATTCATGAATATACAATACTAGCGCGCACGCATGCACGCGAGCACACACACACACACACACACACACACACACACACACACACACACACACACACCGTGCACTTTATTACTAAAATGAAGTTTAAAAGATGTCACAGTAAACCCATCTCCTCTACCGTTAATGGTAGACATGATGATAATATATCGCTTTCCATATTGTCCTAAAAGCCATTTACAATTATTTTCCCTGGCATGGACCTATCACAGGAAAACATCCCTTTATACTTCCTCCACTCCCTACGGAGCATACAAACAGTTGTAGCCTCTGTTAGCGCATAGGATTAACGAATTTACCTTGCAACCTGTAATCCTTCAAAGAAAGAAAATAATTTTTGGAATGACAGAAAGGCAGATAACATAAAATACATGTACTACATATAATCAAGAAATATTAATAATAATCATAATACAAAAATAATATTTCAAGTTAAAATACAATGTGCCTTGGAAATAAACCCTTTAAAATTGTGCTGTTATTTTCTTCAAGAAAACCTATTCTCAGTGAATTTTTTTTTTTTTGTAGATAGAATCACTGAGTGTTATAATTATCAAAATTTAGTCATTTTAGAACCCAGTATGGCCGCTAAACACTGTGTCAACGCTATATGAAAATAAAATATTGACCAAAAACAAGACGGTTCGTTATTATTTCAAAAGGACTACGGGTAACTTTTTATATAGAAAGGTTTGGAGAGAATTGAAGGATATCCAGGGAAATTTGTCCCACACGGTCCGAGTCGTGAAGTCGAAGCGGGCGGCTAGTCCGGCGATGGCGGTCTTCAGATAAACCATAATCCTAATTTCACAAAGCGGATTTACTGGCTGAAAGACGTTTGATAAACAAACTGATTCATGAGTCAGGTATTTTCCACGAAGTGTGATGTTTGCAAGCATAACAACGTATCAGTATTGATGTATGTACTTTGTCATGTATTGACATTTAGTGCCAAGTTCGAGACGAGTTTCTTTGATTTGTTAGCTGTATGTTCACTCATGGAGTAATTATACAGTATTATTACTCCAAGATTCACTGCACTGTTGTATGGCATAGTTAGCCATCGTTCCATTTCATAAATCATATAAAGAGTAACATATCAGTGCGATGTTGTGTTGCATCGTTGGCTGGCCAACCTCATATCCAACGTTGCATATGAGGATTAAGAGCTAACGATGTCACCGGCACAACAGTGCAGTGAACAGTCTATTGACTAATGGAATAGCGTACAAACTTTAGGAGGAAGGTCAAATATAAATATGCAAGTCCCTACAGCCTTCCATTCATCGAAAGTACACTTTGTCGTAAACACATCTATGATATAGATATGTTATCACTGCAGAAAATACGACATTACATGTAATTAGCGTACCCTTTTACGGACATTTTGAAGGTTGCATGTAACATCTATCGGAGTTCAAATTCTAGACTCACTGCACATGCGTATCAGTGGAATTCTCTGTAGATGGACTAATACATGTTACTTAGTGACTTATCATTTTGAACCAATCAGATAGCCAATTGACCTAAATCAATATTAGATAATTGCCTAAATTATCAAAATACTTTGACATAGACTTCCAGTATATCTGCTCCTCAAAACTGAATTTAAGCAATCCATTATTATCAGTAGGCCTTACGACTTAAAAAAAATTGTTTGACGCTTCAGAATGATTTGCCGCTCTTTATTTTATGCCGGATACGCATCGCCCTCTAGTTTCGTGATGCATGGTAGCTTGTGGCCATATTTTAGCGCACATTCCGATCTACACTTCTAAACACAAGTATGTTCTTTTGTGTGACATAGGTGACCTGATATGAGTGAGTGATTGCAAACAGTCGGGTGATTGAACAATAAGCCCTAGTCTAGTTTCTGATCCTGACCGACAGTATTCCGATTTTACACTACGTTATCTTCACACATTGTGATAATGTCGATAACATCGTGTGATCGGAATACTGTCCACCGGGAACTAGACTAAGTCAGCCCAAAATCTTAGTACTTTATAAATGAGAAAAATATATAAAAAAAAATTGAGGACATTTTCCTTTACAAAATTTGAATGAGCGACAAATTCAAAATGTTGGAAGATTATGAGACAATTTTTGTCAAGGACCTGGTGCCAGTCTAATTCATCAATTGGGATCCAAATATGTCAAGTATACAATTGTAGTCATTTTAGCTATGATACATTTACACTGTAATGGCGATATGTATGTGATAGTGTGTTCAAAAATAAAAGTTCAGATTATATGTTAGTCTGATTTTAGAATGAAGATTTCATCCAATATTCAACGTAAAATATTCGATGATCTTTGAATTATACATTTGCATGATGTCCTGGTGTACAATGACGGACGGTGTTTTAAACCTACTTATAACTACCAACATACCAAGGACGTTTAAACCTATCTTGAGTAGAATACACAGCTGCAATCTATATGACGTGTTGAACACACACACACACAAGCAATAAATTCCATGAAGTCCTTCTCATAAAATGTGCTTAACAAATGGTGGTGGTAGAAGATGAACACATCCTCTTAGATGCCATATCTAAATCGTCATGAAAATGGTCAATAGACAAATCAATCAACCTAATTTGAAATGACTGATACATGTAACAACTCGATTTGTGTCCTTGACTCCGGGACCTTTCAACTATGCCAACCACACATCAGGAGGCTTCTACTTCTGAAGCTTAAAATATGTCCCAACTCATCTTGATAAATATTGTGCGCACTCTGTTCGTGTATGTATGTATGTATGTATGTATGTATGTATGTATGTATGTATGTATGTATGTATGTATGTATGTATGTATGTATGTATGTATGTATGTATGTATGTATGTATGTATGTATGTATGTATGTATGTATGTATGTATGTATGTACATTTGTATGTATGTATGTATGTATGTATGTATGTATGTATGTATGTATGTATGTATGTATGTATGTATGTATGTATGTATGTATGTATGTATGTATGTAAGATGGCCGCGCCCTTTGTCAGACGTGGTTGAGTGTCGCTCCTCAAAATATATCGTTTGAATTTTCAGCGTTTTTTGACTCCAGGTCTGAACTGTTAATGTAATATAATTATGTGCCATCTGCCTTTGGTTGACCCTCTGTACTTATCGACTTTTACTTTAGTGTGTTAAACTTATGTTATCGGTACCATTGCCTTGAGTTTTGTGTATCTACTTCTAAAAAGTACAGTGAATAAAATAACTAACTAACTAACTATGTATGTGTATGTGTATGTGTGTGTATGTATGAATGTATGTATGTATGTATGTATGTATGTATGTATGTATGTATATATATATGTATGTATGTATGTATGTATGTATGTATGTATGTATATATATGTATGTATGTATGTATGTATGTATGTACGTACGTACGTACGTGTATGTATGTATGTATGTATGTATGTATGTATGTATGTATGTATGTATGTATGTATGTATGAATGAATGTGTATGTGTGTGTATGTATGAATGTATGTATGTATGTATGTATGTATGTATGTATGTATGTATGTGGGTGGGTGGGTTGGTGGGTAGGTAGGTAGGTAGGTAGGTAGGTAGGTAGGTAAGTAATTAGATAGGTGTGTGTGTGTGTGTGTGTGTGTGTCGTGTGTGTGTGCTCATGTGTGTGTGTGTGTGTGTGTGTGTGTGTGTGTGTGTGTGTGTGTGTGTGTGTGTGTGTGGATGAATAGATGGATGTATACATGTGTAACTTACAAACTACGTCACCACCGTTTGTAGTTACGACATCAACACTACCTGGGGTCAAACAACAGCCACGGTGTTGCAGCCAGACTGAGCCTTTTGTGTCAGTTGACACATTAAACTTCTGTTCCTGATCCACTTTTTTAGAAGTGACGGGTCATAGATGACCCAGTCTGAAAGATGTTCTAATACAAGCATTCCAAATTTCTATGACTAATCAATGTGAAAAGCTGTGTACTAAATTTTAAAAAGAGACTTTGTATAAAGAGTTAACCCTTTTGAAACCCCAAGACTTAGTGACTAAACGCTTACCACAATAGAGTCTCTACTTGTATTCAAATATATAGTGAATTCAACATGATACTTTACATCTGTACAAAGTAATGTTAGACGTGAATAAATTTCATCCTAAGATTGTTGTTTATATTTGATGTGATAAGACTTTATTGGTGTGCTGCATAATGTCCCACGAGTATGATGACCAAGAACAATGTAAGTCATGGGACACCTTTTTGAAAAGGCTGGGTGCAACACTGCAACACCATTATTTATGATACAAAGGTCACCGACTGAATAACGAAAGGGAAAGCAATTCTATATATTGTATAAAGCGAGCGTTTTTTCACGTAAAAATTATAAAACGGTGTATCTAGAATTGCCATCTTGATTGTGACCTTGTTTGCAGATAACAGGACATCAAACCAGGCTATGTAAATAAAAGATACCTCTAGTATGTGTTAACACTGTCCAAACATTTTTTTAAACTCTTCATCAGAATATGTCAGAATGATTCGTTATCTTAGATTACTCAGATACTAGTAATAACTTTTTGGCTGCAGTATGCACCTTCTCTATAGTGGTCTGAGTATGCACTAAGTCATTGAACCCCACATAAAGGGGTATACACGTATCTTTTACGGAGGTCACCAAACTTTGCTGTGTCCTGGCTCTAGTAGTGGTCTGAGGTCCTGGTATGTGCTCTGGTATATGTATAAAAAGCAAACGTTACTACGCACAGGCACTCTAATCAATGTGTATGATTAAAAAAAATATGTATGTAAATACATACAATACATTTTTTTTCTACATATTGATTTGAGTGCATGTGTTACTACGTATACGGAGAGTTTTAGAAAGACTGAGTGAAACTACAAAATTAGGAACTCGTCAGATTATATAGCAAGCCATTAACACGTTAAAAATAGTTCCTGGTTTCAAATCTAGTTTTGTACGTAGGTGTTTTGTAAACTGAGCTATCAATTTGATGCGCTGTGTGTGACGTACACGAATGCGTAGAACTACACCTGTGTGCGGCCTCACGCTTGAATGAATTCCCGGTAAACTATGGAGTTCGTGGAATTTCAAATGAATCTCATATCAGGTACGCACACCCTAACATAAGGGCTTGAACTATTGTTCAGATCTACAGACCACCACGATGGCAGGGAGTCGTGAAGACGGCATGTCTCCTCTCACACTGAAAGAGTTTATCGAAAAGAATGAGCTGCCTGCGGTCGTAGAAATAACTAGCGTAGAAGGATGCTCACAACCTTCGACTGACGACGGAATGCTACGGGAGGGTGACATCGTACAATTGGTAAGGACAACAGAAGAAGCAGAACTTGTTCTAGACCCGGAATATGTAGTACCGACTACCAAAGCGGTTGACATCATTGGCATACCTTTAGACTACACAGGTACTTTCAATACCCTTCCTTTTTATGGCGTAGACTATACGTTCGACACCGTGACTGACCTACTGACCATTTCACCACGTTACGTCAAGGTTGGCATAGCATTTGATATCCCAGGTGTTACGAAGGTAGAGTGTGGCGACGTGTTAGAAGTACTGAGTAAAGTTCAGTGCGCTGACAACAACATTTATTTGCAGTGCAAACACCAAATCGAAAATAAAGAAATTATTTTACCACTGGATTTTGAAGGTGGATTCACTGAACTTTGTGACCTAAGGGAGTACACGATCGGAGAGTTGTACAAAATATTGCCGAAGAAAGTCAAGTTCTCAGCTGCAACGCTATGCAGCAGACTGGAAGGGGGTCTTGCAATTAATGGTTTGGCTAAGGATATGTCAGAAGAAATGCTTCTTCGCAAACTGACAAAGGTTGAAGTGATAGGGTTAGAATCAACAGGTGGAAGTTTTCGTATTCCTTTAGATTTCCCCATCAACGTCTCGCCATCTAGTCGATACAGTGACGAGGATTTCACACAAATCATCAATATTCATGACGTCATCAAACTGGGCGAACAGCTACCGCTTGTTGTCAAGGTAATGGATCAAGCTCCCGTCATTCCAGGCGTCAGTTTTAACGCAGACACCCTGTTACAGATTCACAGCCTAAACTTTACAAACAAAATACTTGCGCGTGATGAAAACGGCAGACACTTTCTTATTCCGAACAGTTATAATGGAAAATTTTGTCTTCCACCTAGAAAGTTTGCCACTGCTAAAGAGCTGTGGGATGCACGGATTCGTTCTAACTTTTGCGTCAAAAAATCGTGCGTTAGCACCACACGAAACTTTGATTCGGTGTTTGAGGGAGATATTTTGAATATCAGAGGCGTTTCCAACGATGCAGAAGATGAAATAGCATTAATATGTTCAAAAGAAGTACATTCTGGGCATAAAATAGTCCGACTACCACTAAATGCTGCTGGAGACTTTGAACTTTTGGAGTCAGACATCTTGAAACCGTCTCAAATTCAACGTGAACGATCACCTGTGGATGCTTACGTAGAAGAGCTCCCTCTATCACCACAAACAAGCGACGTTTTGAGAGTTGGTGACAAAATCACAATTTTAAATGTTATTCAGTCCTGTGCAGTTCTCGTTAGTCCGTATGATACTATAGATGCAGATGATGACCTCCACGATAACCTCCACGAAGTGATGGGCCATTTTTCTCTTCGTGTGAAGCCTCTTCCTTCCCTGGCATGTCGTGCTAAATCATCCGGAATCCACCTTTTGCAACGGATAGAGGAACTGTCAGCTTACCAATTGGATATCATTTTGTCAGCTGTTGATGGTGGGTCGAATCTAAGTGATGGCAATGTAAAACCCATCATCACAAAGAGTCAACCACCTTTGTCTAACGAAAGCGACAAGGCGGCAACAATTAAGGAACGTCAACTTGGTGACACGGGAAACGTAGACAGCAGTACATCGATACCGAATGAACAGCCCCAGTATTTTGTTCTGGAAAAACCAACAGAAATACCGCCAGATTTACCACCAAAGCAGAGCAACCAGATTTTAGACGAGGACAGCCAATGTACTACTACAAACACTCGAAATAATAGCAATGAAGATAAGATAACTGGAATTGATGGTGATGATGATGATGATAAAGATGGACCACTCTACGTAACATTAGAACAAAGAACGAACTCTGACGTAGTACATAGCAATAAAAAAGATACAGTTCAGGAACGTCAACCAAAAAAACTAGGGGCAACAATTAAGGAACGTCAGCTTGATGACACGGAAAACGTAGACAGCAGTAAATCAATACCGAATGAACAGCCCCAGTATTTTGTTCTGGGAAAACCAACAGAAATACCGCCAACTTTACCACCAAAGCAGAGTAACCAGATTTTAGACGAACAAAGAACGAACTCTGACGTAGTACATCGCAATCAAAAAGATACAGTTCAGGGACGTCAACCAAAAAAACTAGGGGCAACAATTAAGGAACGTCAGCTTGATGACACGGAAAACGTAGACAGCAGTAAATCAATACCGAATGAACAGCCCCAGTATTTTGTTCTGGGAAAACCAACAGAAATACCGCCAGATTTACCACCAAAGCAGAGTAACCGGATTTTAGACGAGAACAGCCAATGTACTACTACAAACACTCGAAATAATAGCAATGAATATAAGATAACTGGAATTGATGATGATGATGATGACAAAGATGGACCACTCTACGTAACATTAGAACAAAGAACGAACTCTGACGTAGTACATCGCAATCAAAAAGATACAGTTCAGGAACGTCAACCGAAAAAACTTGGGAGGAGGAGGGTTAGACTATCTAACACTCCAGAAGATGCACATATTGCGGCTATGCTAACACATGAATACGACGTTGCGGATAAGCCAAAAGATACAAGTGTCCTTACTGATGTGCTAACACATGAATATGTCGTTGCAGATAAGCCAAAAGATACACATGTCGTTACTGATACGCTAACACATGAATACGTCGTTGCAGAAAAACCGAAAGCCGCCTCCAAAGAGAAAATCGGTAAGACCAACTCCCTTGATTGGAACAGATTCTAACTCTTCACCCGGTTAAGTTATCAATGACGAATGAAGACGAGACAGACATATACATGTAGGCATAGAGATAAACGGACGGAGATACAGACAGACAGACAGACAGACAGACAGACATACATACATACATACATACATACATACATACATACATACATACATACATACATACATACATACATACATACATTATACATACATACATACATACATACATACATACATACATACAGACAGACAGACAGACAGACAGACAGACAGACAGACAGACAGTCGCACACAGTTAGATAAACTAACATACGTACAGATGTGCAAAATAGCTTAAAACAGTGTTATTGCCGTAAATATAGGGAACGTTGTAAAACAAATAAACTGATATACAGGAACACAGCTCGAGATTGGGTATGTTCTATGGCACATTCTGACCATGGTGGCGATATACTTAAAAAATGTATAGATCGATAGTAAAGAGCGCCATCAACGTTAGGAGTGTTACTGAATGAGTGATGCACGTCTTCTTTTTCTTAATTTAATTTAGCTATTCCACCCAAAGATGACAACATATCTGAATTCACGATGAGAGATGTTGGTTTATTACTTCGATATCTGCAATTCAGAGAGGAGGTCATCACCAAGTTTTACAAGGATCGCATTGATGGCCGTTCCTGCTGTAACCTAGCAACGACTGATCTACAAACTAGATATCAGATGAAGCAGGAAGAGATCGCACTCCTTGGAAAATACATCGATAAATCTAAACCGTACACAAAGGGCAGGAACATTTACCAACTGTCATAACTACATTGTGAAGTTAGAGGGACATGAACCAACTTCAGATACTGCAACCTTTTTGTATACGTAACGGCTCAGGCCACCAAACACGTGTACGTTGTATCAAATAGAACCGGTGAACGGTAACATGAAACGGGCTGTATCATTATATGGTAGCTTCAGTGAATTCGAAAGTTGTTGTATTGTTATGGTAGCTGCTATCACTCTACAGAAACATGCTTTCATGGTTACGCGTATAAAGTCTCAAATCGGTAAAATATCAATGTATAGTATAAATTAAAGCAACGCTACCAATACTGGAACGTGTTTTGTTAGATAGACTTACTCGTAATATCATATACCCTGCACAGTGTTGAATCACCTAGGCCTGTGGCTAGACATATTTGTGTAGCTGTAGTATTAGAGTTCAATATAGCCAATCCACATGACTTTTGGATCCGAACTCAAAAGTCAACGCCCCATGCATTCACCATTTGAACCTAGTACTATACTATTTATAGATAAAACAGACCTCTAATTGATATATACAGTGTATAATTATTGGTATTTTAACAATTTCAGTAAATATATTGTTGGTTGTCTGATAAAAAAAAATAATTAAACTCCAGTATTAGCTTTTGTAGTTCTAAAGCTGTAGAGCAATGTTTAAACATCAATATTATTTTTGTTACAAATACATACACAGTATATATTCCAATAAAAGTGTTTTTCCAATGTTTTTGGCTAGACACGCATAAAAGTTTGTAACGACAGAAATGATGATAGATTTATCGAATAATCTAGAATACTAATGTTGTAATATAATGTACCATTCTCGCAAGACACAACGCCCCCAAGCGGCGAGAGATGTACAGCTTGCCGCAAAGAGGTGTGATTTCACAACAGCGTAATTTGCACTTATTCTATTTCCTTCTGCTTCTGTTTGATACAATGCAAATACATTGCGGTTATCATACAGGTGTGTGTCGTACTGGAGTTATGGGATGAGTTAACGATTAATTTTTTGACGTGCTCTGGTTTGCAGTTCTTGTAAGTCTGATTAATATGTTTCAATGCATGTATCTAAGTCTTGCCATACTAACAGTGCAATTCTTAATAAACAACATTTCAAATACACAGAGGATGCTTCGTAATTTCTCGGTTTTTCTTTGGAGATGAATGAAAAGGTGTAAACTGTAAATGTTATCGTTGGTGGCGCTGTTTAGACACCAACTACTCATTCACACTCGTATTACAGCTGGCCGTTCGCATCTCAAATGGTAGTATGGATGAGAAATGAAATTTATTTTGTATCTTTAATCACTACAGTAACTTTAATGTATTTACTGTATTTTAAGAAAACGATTTGTAAACAACGAATAAATTTAACAAACGCAGTATTCACATGCTAGCCTGAGCAGGCGTCTGCACTGTGCTTCTCCATAGTCTTGAAATTAAACGTCATTATGCATGGCTTGAAGACTCGTGTTTATTTATGATTGAAAGTAATTACTTGTGTTTACCCACTTTCGTGTACAAATCACTTCCAGTATGTATGTATGGAAACAAACCTTTTACACATTTTAAAGCTAGTATTTTTCAATAAATGTGACATAAACTTGGCCAAGTGAGACACTTGTCAAACTATTCTTAGTCTAAATATTCCTCTACCCGTTGACGTTTTCTACTATCACTGTCTTCTCAACGCCGTATAGTGAAACCATGGCGATATAAGGGGAGATCTCCCCTTATACATTCATGGTCAAACTAACAAGTTTCACTGAAAATCTGGCTAACTGCCAGCTGAGGAAAGGGTGAACAGCGTATGTCAATAGTGATCCATCATAAATTGATAGGCAGTTGCAATAGTTACTTCATTCAGACAATTACTCATTGATATTTCATTGTACAGCTGTTTTGATGTTTATATCAACACTCAAAGGCCATTAAACTATCACTATGGGGAAGGGGGAAGCACAGAATCTTGTGCTAGAGTTAACCAGATTGACTATATGGTGCAGATGATAATAGTGATACAGTGTTGCAGCCAGAGGGTTTTTTTGGGGTCATTTGACACACATTTTTTGGACCTGACCCACAATTTTGGAAGTGATGGGTCATAGATGACCCACACTAAAATTGTATGCAAATTTGTTTAGCAACATGACCACGCCTATAGCAACAGCCAAATGATCGCATAAGTTGCATAGATAACAACAGAGTTGATAGGCAACTGCATAATCATTCAGCAAATACCTAGCATGGATCAGCATGTTGGTCAATATTTTCAAAAACTACAGTTGTGCTACAGTGGCATTGGCGCTTTTTTTTATAATGTCCCTAAACATTTATGATGACCCAGAAAAATGAAAGTCTCGGGACACTATGTCTGTGTCCCACTCTTTCAAAAGGCTGGCTGCAACACTGGTGACAGGAACACGTATAGGAAACTAGTCTAAGACTAAATCGTTCTGTGAAGTAGAGAAATTTCAAAACACAAATCGAAGGTGTTTTGTTACTTTAGGTTTAAAATCTAAAATGTTTACCTATTCCTAATCAATGTCGCTACTGTAGAGACAAAAGCGAATGTATCTTTACGTAATGATCACGTGAAACCCTGTTTTTGTGCTTTTCGACCACGTGATCAGAATATGTGAACACAATGTGTAGATCAAGTCTTTAGTTATCTGAGTTCTTGATACCAAGGATGTACGTAAGACCGTTTACATAATGATTTCAGACACTTACTTGTAGATATTCACTTGATATTTATTTATGATCTCCAAAAGCTTAAAATAGAGTTTGTTCTGTCGAAAAACGCTGTAAAGACCAATTGCAAGTCACAATGATTCGCCAAATATGAAAAATAAAGTTATTCCATCTTCAGAGGTTGTATTATTATTCAGTGCTCGATGTCGTGTTAATTCATCAACCGGTCAAAAACACACTCTTCAAATCGACGACATTTTGCATCACCAAAATCCTTTAGAAAGCTCGCAATATACCTTGTATTGAACGCACACACACCGTAACCATTTATAATTCATAGGTTGGTAGTGTTTGCATGCATTGAATTCGCGTTTGATTCTAGCGTACTCTCCTGTCTCGTCGTTCTGTAGAACGTCCAATGCCACTGCACTTGCCAGGATCGTAAACAGTAGAACAACGATGCTTACTTTGGAGACCATGTTTCAATTTGAGAGTACAGTCGTCTTGAAATCTCTGAAATGAGAGTTTGTACATATTCTTATCAAATCTTTCTGATCAGCAAGACTTTTAGGTAGAATGATAAACTACATACGAGACGATGTATGTGGTGTAACTGGAACATAGACTTTATTTATATATGGCACAGAATTTCACACGTATCCGTGTAATGGGTAGTTGTCTTTCGCTTACTTTGTAATATTTACAGGATACAATATTCCATATATATCATGATGCATTAATCTGCATTAATAAACACATCAACTTTTTTTAAGGAGGAGGGGTGGGGAGTTATGGTTGATATGCTGACAAAATACAAAAACCCACTCCGCACTAACTATAGTTTAAAAGTACAAGGTGAATGTAACCTTAGGAACTCAAACATTGTTATTAATGTTAATAGATCAAAATTGTTTACATTCGTAGCTATTCGCTTGTATGCGTCCTCTACAGTAAATGTGAAAGGCAGTTGTAACAGCCTTGGCGCTGCTATCTTTTGTAGCGACATCGGTTACTTTCACCATGAGTCAGAAAGTAAACATCGACTCTCAAAGCTATTACATGTATAATTCGATTGAGTAAGAGAAAGAGAAAGAGGGGGAGATAGAGACGGTTAGGCAGAGAGAAGAGAAGAGAAGAGAAGAGAAGAGAAGAGAAGAGAAGAGAAGAGAAGAGAAGAGAAGAGAAGAGAAGAGAAGAGAAGAGAAGAGAAGAGGAGAGGAGAGGAGAGGAGAGGAGAGGAGAGGAGAGGAGAGGAGAGAAGAGAAGAGAAGAGAAGAGAAGAGAAGAGAAGAGAAGAGAAGAGAAGAGAAGAACAGAACAGAACATAAATAGATACAACAACGATAGGAGGAAGAGAAAAGAAAGTAAAGTGTCGAATTAAAGTCTGTGAAAAGAGCATGATTAAGAAACATAAAAGCAATGAATACTCACCGGTAATAGAATGGATAATCTTAGGTACGAGCACCAAACCACGATGACTCGGCTATTGCTCTAGCTAAAGTCGACAACCTTTCGTGAGTGAATGGATTGTAAGAAAGGCTGTGCTGCACTTTATTATATACTCACTCTCGACCGTTTTTATCTTTTGATTGCATATTTTATCATAATTACTTAAATCCATTTACCTACAACAGAGTACTTTGTTAGAAGAATCTTTGATATATAGTTTAAGTTACTATTACATTATTTATGTTTATTAATGTGGAGGTGTTACATCGATAGACTACAAGACAATATGTAGTCATGATCCAATTTCATTTGATAATCACTTGAGAATTAACCACACATTGAACTAATCACGTCTCAACTAGAGGTGTCCTTTGTGTAATGAATCAAATAACAGTTTTATATCACTCTTTCAATAAAAATTATAATCGCTATCTTACATTGGGACTGACTCAATGTACTTTTGTGGGTGATAGTCATAAAGAACTTTAGTCCATTGATGTCCCTGATGTTATCGTAGGGAATTGTTTTTTACATTGTATAGTCACAGACAAGTTATAGTCAAGAACATACATACATACATACATACATACATACATACATACATACATACATACATACATACACACGCATACATATACATATACATACACATACATACGTACGTACGTACGTACGTACAGACAGACAGACATACATACAGACAGACAGACAGACAGACAGACACACACACACATACCTACCTACCTACCTACCTACCTACCTACATACATACATACATACATACATACATACATACATACATACATACATACATACATACACACACACACACACACCCCAACAAACACACACCCGCCCGCCCATCTACACACCCTTTTGATACATAAATTGACTGTTATAATATAGTAATTAGTATACTGTGGTTGTCTTTGTGTTTTCAAGTTCAGGACCAATGATCTACCCACAAATGATTCAAAATCTAGTCATTGTAAGGGAGAAATGACCATTTTTGCAAGTCTAAGAGAAAATACAATAACCGAAAAGTTACAACTCGAATTAGGTCATTTCCTGTGTTTTAAGAGACAAGAGATCCCTACTTATAGTTTAATATATTAATGATGTTTGGGATTAGTATATGCCCTCTAGTTTTAAAAGTCCTTTGATGACTTGCAAGACCCACAACAGAAACTGTAGGTTTTACTTATAGTATAATCTGCGTCTGCCTTGATAGCAAAGGCCACAGTTGATAGTTCAACTTTTCATTTATGTTTTTATCATAACTGGAGTTCATTGTGTTCCGGAAACCACTGAAAGTCATTTCCAACAATCTTGCAACTTGTAACTATTGTAAAATAGAATAGAAATGGGCAAATCTGGTTTAGAAAAGGCCAACTGTACGGGAGGGGGGGGGGTTATAATGGGAAGTAAACATAACCAGGAACTTCACTCCTCTCCAAAGCCCCGGTATTGTTTTGGCAAGAGATCAAGATGTGTGAATCTTCTAACTTTCCCACAATTCATTGCCGCAGTGGCAGTGTAGGTAGAGCAAGCTCTTCTTAGCCAGATGTGCCTAGGTTTACAGCTAGCTCTATTTGTCGAGAGGTCATGCAATGCAGGGTTGGTAGAACATTTCCCCAGCATAATAAAGATTGCTTAGATGAAATCAGTCTTCCTCTAATTTATATTAGAGACATTGGAGGTTTGAAAATGTACATTGATAAATTTTAAATACATTCGTCCATAACAGTATATTTTTCATCATAACGTACGAGCACATTTTGGTTTTTTACTCTGTCTACAGTATGTGTATATAATGGAACTGTCTCAGATAGTTTTCATTCTAATTTGATTCATCCCTGTCATGTATGCAGTCTCTTTCGTTTCTCAAGCACAAACACAAAATGTAATGGGAAAGAAGAGCTGTAAAAATGCTGTTAAAACTTTTATACGCTTCTCACTAGGAAAGTAATTTCTATGCAAAATAACAAGAATGTTCTGCCTTGTCCTTCGTTCTTCTACTTTCAAATGCAAATAAGTGGCGAGTTGCGAAAATGGAAAGTAACACGTTTCTGGCTATTTTGCAACACATAATATCGGCCAATGCATTCTCCTATGCATGGTAATTTTACAATGTATAATGCCAGGATAATCAAACACTTTTCTATATATATATATATATATATATATATATATATATATATATATATATATATATATATATATATATATATATATGTGTGTGTGTGTGTGTGTGTGTGTGTGTGTGTGTGTGTGTGTGTGTGTGTGTGTGTGTGTGTGTGTGTGTGTGTGTGTGTGTGTGTGTGTGTGTGTGTGTGTGTGTGTGTGTGAAATCCTTTGATCGAGATTTTCAATTCCATTTAATGATCATGATATGACAGGAAATCACAGTCACGTCAATGTGGATAGCAATCTGGTTGAAATATGTTATAGAATCTACTAGAGGTCGGATAGTTGTTATAGCTTAAACAGGTAGTGGTCGAAGACATATATGTAACATGTATATTTATGATTGAACTTGATCATATATCATCACATATATATAGTCCATGAGCCAGACCCTGTTTTTTAGCTAATTGTGAGGTACCAAATGAAACATTACTTTTCTAAAAATAATTTTTCTCTAGATTTCAAAAATGCTTGGTGGACATCTGTGTTTGGTAGCTTTCTAGTAGTAATCTCCATTTAAAGTTACATAACACATAATAAAACAAATCAATAATCTGATGGTGGTTTGGGGATGACAATTCAAATTTGAAACAGTTTATGTAATCCAACATTCTTAAAACATTGAAATAATTAAATCAAATTAAATTATGACTGAGATAACATTGTTTGACATCTTTAAATCGTATAATTTGCATATTAATTAGCTCATTTGCATACGATTATCCATACAACAATTTTCTTTTAACACAATGTTATTGGAATTAACATAAATTTTGGCATTTATTCTTTAAACAACGTATTATTTCACATGAGACCAGCTTTTTCGTTTGAGACTCGCATCGGAAATCACCGTCACGAATATTTTACCTGGCTAGTCCAATAAATCTATACAATATAACTCTATTACTGGTTATGTACAAGAAGTTCATAGTGCACTGATCAAGGAAAAGTATACATTGGATTAACACGAAACAGGGGAAACTTTGCTTATAAATGTGATGGATTTGAATATCTAGTTCGCTCTCTAGCGAGGCAATGGAATTTCTTGTCAAAAAGATGATTTGGAAACTCGTGATTTCATCATAAGAAGTTTTCCCATAAACCCTTGCAGGAAATCGCAAATATGACTGAAATCGATTCAAGTGCATCAGATAAATTAATGAGATAAATTGTTTTATAAATGAACAATCCAAAATAAAAATATTTCTCGACACTGTGTGAGAAGAGCCTTTGGCTCAACAGTCTATCGAGTTTAAATAAAGTCTAATAATAATAATAATAATAATACCCAATCCTCACCCACTGTAAGGAATTATGGTTTTATTCCTTGTCTAGAATATTTAAAAAGTGAGTAAATCTCCGACGATCTCTCACAAATAAAATTGAAAATTCTGGTTTATAGTATTCAAACCGATAGACAGATAAAAGTTCAAATTTATAGACAGCTTGACCACTAGTCACCAATTTGACAGTTTTCGTTTGAATTACATACCACTTGATAGATATCAGAATCAGAGTTGTTACACACATCACAGATAAATGACGTAGAAGTGAAGTGCCAAATTTATGATATGGCACGATTACATATATTGCTATTGGCATGTAGAACACCATGCTATAGTAGCAATAACTCGAGAGTGGTGAACAGAAAATGTGGCGGGCTGTCCATAGAACATATACAGCTATCCTGTTAAATTACATACATACACACATACGTACATACATACATACATACATACATACATACATACATACATACATACATACATACATACACACACACACACACACATACATACATACATACATACATACATACATACATACATACATACATACAAATGTACATACATACATACATACATACATACATACATACATACATACATACATACATACATACATAGTATACATACATACATACATACATACATACATACATACATACATACATACATACATACATACATACATACATACATACATACATACATACATACATATAGGCGGGCAGGCAGACGGACAGACATACAGACAGACAGACAGACAAACAGGCATGCATGCAGCGCAGACAGACAGACAGACAGACACAGGAGTGAGAACATAACCTCGAGCCGCCCAATCCTGTTGGCGAAGGTAAAGAATCTTGACAAGAATCCACTATATCTGCATAATTTAGGTCGGTATACATGGGTCAGCAGCTATAGTACAAAACGCACCTTATCACTTAATTGTTAGCAATATATTCTGCTAATGGTATCATCACGGAAAAAAGTAGCAATGCAGGCTCAGTGACATGATCAGGGGAAGAATGAAAATAAAATTCTTCTTTCTAGCAAGATTTACTACTCCCAGTTTCCTCGTTATCTTTGTACTATCATCGAATATGGTATTCCTCGACGGTAACTCACGTTAACTTGTTTTGATAACATTTGTGATTTATGTTAGCAATTTAGACCTGTATAAATAATAGAATGTCTATAGTACCCATCATTATATGGGATGTGGTGTAACACTTGCTGGCAATGTGTCTACAGTGACTCATTCAAATAAGCTTGATTTTCCGACTACTAAAAACGTATTGAATCGTGTCAAGCAAATGGTGGGAATCTCGTTAGAAGTTCATACACAATATCGGTTCAAAAAAATTCGAAGGTAACTCCACTCTTGGCTTTCAAATCACATTGAACATAATTGTTTAATCATAATACCTCTAGCACACTCTGTCAACTCCTAAGATCTAAGTCTTTGTTTCTAAAGGCATAGATCCAAGCATAGGATTTTGACGCTTATCTATTTTAAATTTGCATAGGGAAGTGTTAAATCTGCGCTAGCTGTAACTGCCATGGGATATTACTTTATCAGGCAGGCAACCAATACATTATTAACTGATCATGATTTTTTTTTTAAAATGCCAATGATTAGAGATTGTTGAACATGTCAATTAGAGGGCTATTTATCTATGAGTAGTATAGTAATAAGTTGAATTTGTTATTCATTGGGGCGCTGATTTTTGGGTGCGAACCCCCAAAATAATTTGATTGGATATGTTGCACCATACATTGCGTATTGCCATACAGATATGATTGCCACAGAAGTCACTGTGTAAAGTTACTGTGCGCATTTACAAAATATGATGCGTGACCTATTCGTCGACTTTCTTGCTGTAAAACGTAATGATTTTTTTTTTATAATCTGAAGATTGTTTGTCATAAAATGTAGGGTAAAATTGAAGTAAATTGAAGTTCGATGTAGTTCATACTGAACAGTTAGTTCGTAATTGCGACGTATGAATATAGGGTAAGCCGGGCTTGCACGAGATCTCTACACGAGAACACAGATCACGAGACTTCCAAAAGTGCCATTTTTCCCGTCAAAATCTATCATTTTATGACTCCTTTTTGTATACCAGCTTGTACTTGCACCTGTAGCGCAACTGGTGGCCGAAAACGGCGCGAATGTAGTTCGAGCGGGAGGCAAAATCAGTTTTAATTGTCCAAAATGTGCACGGTCAAAAGATTTTAATATTGTAGTAGTAATCATAATAATCATTGAGACATTGATTATAATATTCATGACATTTTACAATGCCGAAGGCGAGCACACGAAATCCCATCAAAGACTTTCAATATTTCAGTGTTTCACTCGTTTATTTACATCATTCAATATTTGCCCTTCAATAATAATGCCGTCATTGAAAACTGATGTTGTTTTATTCATTTATACTTCTAATTTAAGACATGTGGGACGTAAGCCTACTTTATACACGTTAGACGAGAATAACAAACCATTCGTAACAAGGAATGATGTTGACTCATGCAGTTGATATAGACTGTGTAGATCTGATCTCTCGAGTATTTACATGATCACTGAGATGGATATAACTTTGAAGTGGATTATACACAGTAACTGGGCTTCTTCCTTAGTTTTGTTTTAATTTAATAACGTTTATCAGGTACTTACATTATCTTGTAATTCTCCATCTTGATTCATCCCCATTAACAAAGTTTATGGCTATCTCAGAATGTCGAGATCACGCTACAGTAAATGAACCGTGTTTCTATCATTACGTTGACCATCCTAATTGTTGGGATAGTTTCATTTCCATGCAATGCTTGGGTTAGGGCTAATATCATGGAATTTATGGTATTTGGGATATACAGTGGACGTCGGTTGATTTGAAACAAAACATCGTCTGGCTAAACAAAAATCTTACTAACACTGCTACACGTTATCGCCTAGTCTGAATGCCTATGTGGTCTCTAAACCAAACCACGTCTGGTCAAAGTTCCCCAATCAGCACAAAAAGTTGTTCATCCAATCAGTGAACCATAACTGTTATAGTGACGTAAAAAGTGTATAAGTAGCATCCTGAGTTGACAAATATACCATATTTGGACATTACATAACTGCCTCAATAAAAACTAACTGTATGAGGGACTGTGTTATTGGTTAGAATTTTGTGATTGATTAACAAAGACATGATGTTAATGACTGCGTGGGTGGCTGTGAACGTGGATGAATTTTAAATTGCATCTCATGCATCTCAGGACTTCTAGACGGAACCGACCAACTATTTTTGTTATTAAATTTATTTATTAAACTTTTATTTAAATTAAATCCGTTGTAATTGGGGGTATGGAGAGTACAATAGATAGGTAGGTAGGTAGATACATGTAGGTAGCTAGCTAGGTAGGTAGGTAGGTAGGTAGGTTGATCGATCGATCGATTGATTGAAGGATTCGCACGTTGTTGTGAAAATGTTCCTAATTTTTGAAGAGCGTGCACAACGACGAATGATCAGTTAGGTGAATTGGGTCCCTGCTCGCAAGCTTGTACACATTTTCTGCTAACGCAACGGAAAATGAGGGGAGGGGGTGTAAAAGAAGGGTGGGAGATAAGTGAGCGTATGGGAAGTAGCATTACCATAAAGAGGATAATTCTTCATGCCGATGATTGCATGCAACCTAGTGCCAAGGACAAATTTTCGCCCATTTTACTAATAGTGCGCGGTGGTAATGCGATGCAAACCATTTTGACTCCAAGTTAGTTTAATTATCTGGATCCATGATAGATTCTATCAATGGAGGTTGGTGCATAAACGTTTTTTCGTAAGCCGAATCGCAACCCGTAAATGTTTTGGAGTAATTTCTGGCACGTTTCGTTTAATATACTGCGCAACAGTAAGCGAACATGACATAGGGTTTTTGTCTCTCTGAACACAGGGGGCGTTGTTGGTGTGTCTCCTGTTTAGTTCGGTAGCATTATCATAATGAATGATCATCGACAGCGATGAATCCCACGTATTTCATATAGAACTGTTTTGTGAACATAATTCCAGTATTGTTTTTTTCTAATCCATTCGGCCGAATAGGAAAATACTCCCGAACAAAACTTCCGCTAAGTATTATAGATAGGTATGGCATACGACATCACCACAACTCGAATAGAGACTGTCAAATCACTTCCTATGTAGCGTTCGACAAGCATCGTCGACAGCGACGAATCTCACAAATTTCCAGCTACTGTTTTGTGAACATAACTCCGCTAATATTTTTCTAATCCATTCGGCCGAATTGTAAATACCCCCAGACAAAACTCCCGCTTAGTAATATAGATACGGTAGGTTGTTTTGTCTTAGGTATAGACAGGTACGTAGGTAGGTTAGGGTGTGGCGTGGTGTGACATTTCAATATTTCAAGCACGAACTTTCAATTCAATCAAGCTCTATTCAACTTGCGTTTAATTTTTTAACACTGTAGCATGATGTCTATTCATTGCGTAAGGGACGATCGCACAATGTCGCACAAGCTCAATAAACGAACTTCGTTCAGGACAAACCCCCCCTCTCCTCCTAAATGAACGTTCACAGGTGCGACATTTACCAGGGGATTGTTTAAATATGATGCAAACCATAATACAATCTGTATCAGTCAACCAACGATGATGGTATACACATTGAAATACTACCAGAAACTAAGCACTGTACATGTATATCACATAAGTAGTAAATTGTAATTAACTTATGACCATTTCATTAGTAAATATAGACCCAGATATCATTAAACGAATCGCATTGACACTAGACCCCCTTCCCCTAAACGAACGATGTTCGCTTATTGAGCTTGTGTGACATTGTGCGATCGTCCCTAAAGCGCAGGTGTAAGTATCAAGAAATAATTATCACATCCAAACAATGCAAATATTACGTGGACAACTTAAAGCCGTACACATTATCGAAAGCCGGTCATAGAGTACTTGATAACTGTCTTCATTACCCCAGTTCAATCCGTTATTATACAACTGCATTATCTACATTTTAATTGACCTATTTAGAGATATTTTGCCAGACGCAAACATTTGAGAGAGAGAGAGAGAGAGAGAGAGAGAGAGAGAGAGAGAGAGAGAGAGAGAGAGAGAGAGAGGGGGGGGGAGGAGACAAGATTTACGTCACATCACCAACGAAAGAACGACGACGAATGGCACGCCGATTTTGAGTGAATGCGACGCAATTCTCAAGCGCTGCCGAATGGCATCAAGATAGGAGAACATATTGCTCCTGCTGTAGATGATTCAGTCCAACAATGTATTTAATAGTTGCAGAAATGTAAGCATGTTTCCATATGAATTAAACCACCAGGGTCAGTTCAATCCCAGGTTCCCGCATTAGTGTAATTACCTCAGACTCAATTAAACGTTAGCAGTGAAATAATATTGCATGGGCCATTCTTTTGATCAATACCAATTTCTTCCATAACATTTTAATCCTCATCCGCTAAAATTACTACCGAGAACAATACAGTTAATAGTCTTTTGTCCTTTTAAATTAATTAATTTTTATTAATTAATTAATTATTTATTTATTTATTTATTTATTTGTGATATCTAATGTGTTATATTGAGATGTTTAATGTGTTATGTTTTGCGACGATTACTTAGAAAGTTAAGAGTACATATGACAATATAGGATCATTAGAGAGACTGGTATTTACAGTCACTAGATAAGGCGAGATGTGAAGTGGATTTTTTAAAATAATATTCTCCACCGATGTTGGGTGTTGTTTTGATCAATCAATGTAACTTGAATGGTTCTCCTCTCAAACTGTCTTTCTTTTGTACCGAGATCATTCAGGTTTGAATGAGTTATTTAGTCACCACAGGATAGTGTCACTCGCGCTCTCGCTCTCAGACAATACTAAGTATACAACAGTTTAGTAGTCGAAATCACGAACCAAGGTATAGAAGAGTTATCACATTGTTAGTGCTAAAGTCTATGATATTGTCAGCACAAGACTAAACTCCTGGACAGAACTGCACACACAGAGCTCCTTCTCTCCTAGTTGGTTCTGTTTCTTGTATTCAACAATGTCCCTAATATACGAATTTAAAATGAGAACAGTAAATAAATAAAGTCACCAAAATCGAAATATATGTTCAATGCGACCTTTCTTCCGGACTATTGTTCTACTAAGATAGCATCATCTGTCACATCACATGCAAATTGTTCATATGTTTCTGTATGATCACACCATGTGAAATGGGAATAAGGGGAGAACAAAACACTACAATTGTTAGCTACAAAAGACAATTCCAATTAATTTGGGATAAGTGGATAAATGAACATCTACTAGATAATGTTTTACTGTAGCTTCTTGTAATAAAGAGAGATATCTGTTATTGTTAGTGGAAACTTAAATATATTATTTTGCTACTTTTACAGAAATGATCCAAAATTCTGGATCGTAACAGAAGTAAAACATTCACCACCCACACAACAAGATTTGGTAGCAACTGCTCTTAGCAGACTATAACGTTAGCACGTGTCAGGCTCACAATACACGTGACATTTCATAATGCTTGACGCTGTGCGTAGAAATTTTCATCACTAAGTATAAACCCAGAGTCCATGAACATTTATTCTCTAAAAGTATTTAGTATTTTATCCTACATTGAACTATTGATCTCGCCCCTAAATCACCTAAAACCCTACCTTCGTCCACGAAAATCGACGCCATGCAAATTTACCCCCTTGTCAAGTCATTTGCATGTCGTTATCACAATGATTTTATCCATAGGGTTCACTAAATACTAAAGTATCCTGCCAGATGTTAAGAGAATGAAAAGAATACAAATGGAATACTTTCCCATAAAATTGTTATGTCTGAGTGATGATTGATTGCTATCGAAGATGAAGATGTGAGTGTCGTGGATTGACTTATGTTTCATATTCTGAGGAGTTAAAGAAAGTTGACTTTTCAAAGTATGCAAATTTTGGCATATGCATCAATAGGCGCGACGTGTGTAATCCACGTCATTATTCTGTTGACATTTTGATAATTTGGACGATCTACAGTATAAGAAATATAAACGTATAAGGAATGGTACTAGGGTTGTGTAATAGTGTTTCTCGTCAACGTGTTGGGGAAAAGTAGCTTCGTTATGATATTGATTGATGGATAGATGGATGGATGGATGGATGGGCGGGCGTGCGGCGGGATGGCTGGTTACCTGACTGACTGACCGACTGACCGGACCGATCGTCGGATCGACTGACTGACTGACTATGTGTGTGTGTGTGTGTGTGTGTGTGTGTGTGTGTGTGTGTGTGTGTGTGTGTGCGTGTGTGCGTGCGTGTGTGTATGTGTGTGTGTGTATGTGTGTGTGTGTGCGTGTTTGGAAGCGTGGGCGAACCTAGATACAATCAAATATCGAACCATTACATTAAGAATTAAATGTAGACATTTCCATTTTTCACATCAGTGACAATCACTTTTTTTCAACAATCCCCATTTAAGTTATATTGACAAGTCACATGAAGTCGGAAAACAGAGTAACGTGTGACACGAACTTGTCGAAGAACAACTAGATGAAAAGAGGTAGTCTAAGTAAGGAGGCAAGCAAACAGGATATATCACCTTTTAGATAATGTAACAAACGGCCATAATCATCACGGAAAGTGGTGTTTACGATATTTCCTGCTTGAATATTAATGAGATGATATCTTTGTTATATCTAATATCTTCTGACCATTTACTTCTTCAGTTGCGTGATGTAAAGACGGATCTGGTGAAAGATGAAGGTAAGTTTTTATGGTTTATGTCTTGTAGCCACTATTTTACTATTAAATTTGTAGCCTGTTTTGACATTATTCCAACGATATTTAGTTTTGACAATTGTATTTCTAACTGCTTCAACACATTATTGTGTACATTTTCAAATTGTAAAAGTTTATACAAAGAGTCTTTCCAAACGGTATTCAAAGCGCTGTGTAATTATCAAACACACACGGACCTGTATAAAGCATAATGTCCTGTTATTCTTCCTCAGTACTCTGTGAAGCATACAATCCACTTCAGGTTCAGTAAGCACATTGGATTGAAAGAATCACGTATTAATAATATTCGCAAAAAAATCGGATATTCCCTAATCAAGAGAACTAGTTCTTTCTGCCTAGAGATTCGCAGAGATTAGTATATTTCTTTCTTGTCAGCATTGGAATAATCTGACAAAAATGAGGGAATTCTTGATAAAGGAATAATGCGATTTTCCATGTGTAAATATTTGTTAGGTTATGTCAAGTCCTATGAAATTTAACTGATTAAAAAAAATGTGTTCATTGCGAATACCGACCTGGTCGGAAATTGCCGGACACCAAGATAATTCCTGCCAGATAACATATTTTACTGTACGTTTCCTCCCATAGTTTCAATAGTATGTTCTCCCAAATGCAAAACTTCTACTCTAGTACCATTCGACAGTCCTTGCGCAGGGCCTTAAAGTCCTTGGGTCCATACCAGGGTGAAGGCATCCTAAAGATTCAAATTGATTTGAGAGCGTGTGGCACCATTCTTTGATTGCTAATGAAATCAATTTAAAACAACATAGACCAAGTCTGTGCTTGTCACTCAATAAATTGTCACTCAAAAAAGTGTTAAATGTTTGTTAGTGTATGTAAAATAACATTTTACACGTTTATTAATATTTTGCAATTTACTGAGTTACAAACACAGACTTGACATATGTTGTTTCACATTAATTGTTCAAGTAGGAAGCCATGGTGATATAGTTTTATCAATTAAACAGGAATGGTGCTATGTCCGATCACATAAACCAAGTTTGTAGAAAAGCCCACTTCGCATTATACAGAATTGGCAAGATCCGTAAACTTCTCGATCAGGACACTACCGAGACATTGATCCACGCATTTGTAACAACTCAGTTAGATTATTGTAATACTAGTAGTCTCTTGTATGGAATTAACAAAGATCAGCTTCACCGTTTGCAATCTCTTCAAAACGCTGCAGCACGTTTAGTTAGTCGTTCCCGTAAATTTGACCATATTACACCTGTATTATTTGATTTACATTGGCTGCCAGTAGAAGCACGTATTAAGTTCAAGGTTATGTTAATTACTTTTAAAGTAATTAGAGGCTTTTCACCAGTGTATTTGACAGAGCTGATAGAGCAGTATGTTCCTTCTAGAGATCTCCACCCCGCGGTACATTCAGTAAGACATACGGCCAGAGAGCCTTTTCAGTTTGTGCGCCATCACTGTGGAATAAGTTACCTGTAGAGATTCGTACTGCAATGAATGTTGAGTCTTTTAAACGCGGTTTGAAAACCTATCTTTTTAATATGTATTATCAGTGATTCGATTTTTGCTTTGCTGTACATTTATTTCACCTCAGGACTGTGTGTTCTTTACCCTACCACTTGCAATGTGTATTTTTAAATTTTGCATATTCTTTTTAGAATTTCTGTACATCGCACTGTGACGTATGTGTAGTGCGTTTTCTAAGAAATTAAAATAATAATAAAAATAATAATAATTCAAAATCCAAAATAAATACCCAATCCTCCACTTTAGCAAACTTATACTGTTGCCAGGGTTCCTTACCGACCAGGATTACCCTTTTACTTCATTCCATCTATAAACGTTTTGTCAACCGTACATTTAGACAGTCTCATGCATGAGTATTCGTACAATTGCCTCGGAACATCTCAGACATATTCGGGATTTTACTTTCTTGCATGACTGTATACCTAAAGGAATATAGCGTGATCGTTCAAACTTCAAATAAATCAAAAGAGTGAATATAACTGAGCCAGTTTCGTCATCTATGACGTTGATTTTATTTGGAGAAAACTTGACGCACAAACCAAACAACTTCATTTTTGTCATGTATGAAATATATTCGATAGTTTTAATATTATTTCGGCATTTGCTTAGTTTTCATACTTTCAGAGATTTGTTTCAATTGGTGTAAGTGTACATTTGTACAGTTTATTTATTAGATATTTGTTTTTATTCAAGTAATATCACACTCTTTATAAATATCCATAAGGACTCCGTTTCCATCAGCTTCATTTGGTAAGTTAAACAATTATGGTTAGCAATGCCAAACGCAAGAAGTCGTAGCATCTCCTTTTGCTGTACTTTTATATGGATTAGAATTGGGTATTTATTTCGGAATTATAATGTATAAAACAACAATATGCAGCAATCTGTATCTGATAGTAGTAATCAATGCTTTATTGTTTGATTTGAGTAGTGTTTTGACACATGGCAGTAAATCTGAACAGAAAGGAACATATGGACACATGGCTCTCTGTATCTCAAGGAGTTTGTTCAAATGAAATACAATTAGGTGGAAATAGTGTGAAATAGAATAGAATAGAAATACTACTTGTGAACCGAATGTGTGCATGTAATCACCGTGTATTCATGGTATTAGTCACGTGAATATCAACCAAACAATACATTTCTTACAGTCATGCACTTAATCTATAAGTGAAATAGTACTTGGCAGATGTATACTATGATATGGTTGTTCTAATGTGTAATTTTTGTTTTTAAATCCGATTTTAATTATTTGCATAATTTGATTTTCTAAAATTGCATGATCATTAACTCATTGTCAGTGTTTGTGTGTATAATTATTTTTGAGAGCAAAATATTTGCATATGGAAAATCATAATTTTCATAATTCATTAATGTGTGAGTGTCTAGTTCAGGCAGTTATTTTTACCGTTACTTTCCATATGGTTTCTGTGTTATTGGTTTCTTCCCATCGGATTTACAGCCATTGTAGCTTTGAAGAACAGTTTTATATTGTCTTTTTAAGTTGATGTCAGTTTCCAGAGCCACTATTTCTCGCGAGACTTCACAATTTTTTTTGCGATTTTATAATTTTTTTCTCGAATACGTAAAAATAATGTTTAGGATCAGCAATGAAGGACTAGGTGGGGTCGGGTAACCGGAACCAAACCATTTTTAAATTTAATCATGTTATAATTCAGTCAGAAATCCCCAGGAGCGTTTTCAGATCATATATGTTTCTTGTGCATACTCAGTTCTATTTTATTTCATTATGTCTCAACAAATAAATTATATGCATTGTGTATATGATATGATATAAATAGATGGATGAGAAAAGTGTATATGAATATTTAACTTGAGATAGTCAACATTTTACAAACAGACACACAAACACAGAGACAGACACACACCCCCTCCCCCACATATATATCATATATTCTTATATTAAAACTGTCAAGGTTATTCGTGAGTGTATTGGTAATTGCCTTTAGATGTAAATTACCACTCTTCCGGAGCATATTCAATGTAGCCAGTGCTGATGCAATTGGATATGTAAAAAAGCAATCTATTGAATCCTGATCATAGGACATTAAAATCGCACTTAAATGTTTAAATTTCACCAATCTGATACTTAGATTTTTAAATTTTACGAATCTGACACTTAAATGTTCACGAATCTAATACTGATGCCAGTACCGTAGCCTGCGGGGGGCAAGGGGGCAGCTGCCCCCTGAGATTTTGGAAAAAAGAAAAGTTACTTTTTGAATAACTTGCGATGCTATTATTATTTACGTGACGATTCCTAGCATGCGCGATTTAAATGGATAGTTCACTAAAGTGACTGTACACTGACTCCTGGCTAATATGTATCTTATATCGCTTTTGTACGCTGACTTAACTTTGAATAAAAATGTGTCCAGTTAAAAATTGCAACTTTTTGCAGTAAATTAAAAGTTCTTTGTGCGGGAAAGTACAAAAGAAGTGCGCACATGCACTGTGCATTTTCCGCGAGTAACAGTAGTCTTGAAAGTCTCCTTCATTTGAAGATAGCAAGTCGCAATTATAATGTCAGCGAGTGAAACTCAAAAAAAAAAGACGGAAAAAGTCGTTCAACGTGAGGTCGCCTGCTATGCTGCATGCAGTGACTCCGAAGATGCGCTCGATCTCATTTACATCTTGTTCCTTATATTAAAACATTTCATACTGATAACTTTTTGGAATATTTGGTGGCCCTGAAAAACTATTAAACTAGGTAAGCAGTTTAAGATCGACTATTTGAAGATATTTCTTTCAATAATTGTGTTCGACGTTGTCTTTGGTAAAAATGTTGTTTGATATAATTATCTCATTTCACACTGACACTAGCGTTATTCCGCAATTCATTTTGAAGCGACAATTTGCTAATTTGCTATGGAAAGAATGGCCCTGAATTTGTAAACAGAGCTGTACCTTCGACATCAAAATCCAAACTTTAATTTCCATTATAATGATAATGACAAGGAGATTCACCGAGTTCACCTTGGGTTCCGACACAAACAAGGCCATAACAGTTTTGGGAGTTGGGTAAAGAAATGATCATTTTGTTGTGTTACTTATTTGAGAAAGCATCATCCATTTTTTTACTTTGAATGTGACATCTTTTCGGCAACTATTTTGAAAGATACGACATTAGGCGAGAAAAAAAGGAAAAAGCTGCTCAGCCTACCCATATATTTTTTTCTGGTGATGGGCAATATATCCTCATCCGGGCTTCGCATTTTGTTTTTCAAAATTAAGGATATTTCTTTATATTTTCTGAATAGTACATGTAACAATATACATTTTAGTCTATTCCAAATTATATAATATCTTATACAGTGGTTTACTTGGCTCTGATGTTGCATACAAGCATGAATTGGGATTAAATATCCAATGTGCACTAAAAAGAATTGAACAAAAGTTTACGACCATTGGACCATCAAAAGTCAGAAAGTCTTGAAATGTTTTGCTCTTTATTCGGGATTTTTTTGGAACCAAATTAAACTTCAGGAGAAGTCATTTACCATGTGCACATCCGCATAATATCTTTCAGCTTTGCCACAACAAAATACATTTCCAGATAATATGTAATGCATAGCATAATTGTTTCAATTCTGGTATTTTATTATGTCTATGGTTTAATATTTTATGCCTCTAAATGGCCTTCTACACTGTCTTATTTTCAATTTTTTCACCTTTGGAGTTGTCTCCTTCCAATGCATCATTGTACCATACGATTTTATATCTCCACTGTAGTATAGTGACAGAAGGGGTGGCTAAAATAATGCTTGAGTTTCAATTGGCGGGGCTTAACATTTTTTGAGAAGAGAGGGTGAGAGGAACTACACCATTTGTTTAACCGTAAATTGTGTACATTTCCTAACTTGCATAGAGATAGTATCAAGATGACTGAATAAGTTCTATTTTAACTCGACCTGAAATATTTTGCTATCATTATATATGGTTTGTTTTATCGTTGTCAAGCATTGTAAAAAAATGAAATCGACCTACTTACCCAATGTGATGGGTTAGGTTACCCATTGACCAGCATTTTTTTTTCTGACCTAGCGTATGCTAAAATATATATTATGTAAATTGCATGCACATTTATGTAAATTAGCACTTTTCTAAATTTTAAATGCGTGATTGCACCAAGACAAAGTTCTGCCCCCTTGGCAATTTGGTCAGGCTACGGCCCTGGATGCTGTCGTGATGAAAAATTTTCCTCCATTGTTCACTGTATCGTGTGAATATTTGCAATGTCTTTATCGGAAAGTGAAAACTAGGGAGTAGACGGTCATGTTTCCAAGCAGAGAGACTGGGTGGTATGTAAGCTTGTACGAAGCCATTCTGATTTTGGGAAATCACAAGAATATGACATATCCCATGATCACAGGGCACGTAGTATTTCTTAGGTTGTCGTTTTCATTGTGTCGTAAATACAGCAACGTTTGACGAGAATATATTTCCCTAACCTTAATGGAAAGAACACAAGGGCGGACACTGAACCAGCAGTGCGGTAGTAACTCCTCCATGTGCAAATTAAAGTTTCATTATCATGTGGTATTTAACTAGAGGTCATAGCCATCGCCCCCTTTCTTAGCCGATCAGCAGACTTCTATCGATGACTATGTCTCCAGGTTTCACATAATGCGTTTTGCATACAGAGGAGTATATACCAGACAATAATATATGAAAATTGTCGAATTTTCAAAGTAAAGAGTACTATTTGGGGCCATTTTGGCTGGGAATGATTTATCTAACTTCAATTCCTGTCTGGATATTTATTGAGTGAAGGTACATTAGCCAGTAATAGTTAGAAGATTTTACAGGTCACTTACGCTGTAAGTCCACCCATTATTTTGTCGATATTTTGATACACGTTTTCCTGTATTCTTGTACCTGTTAACATATATATATATATATATATATATATATATATATATATATATATATATATATATATATATATATATATATATATATATATATATATATATATATATATATATGTGTGTGTGTGTGTGTGTGTGTGTGTGTGTGTGTGTGTGTGTGTGTGTGTGTGTGTGTGTGTCTTGCTCTCTCTCTCTCTCTCTATCTCTCTCTCTCTCTCTCTCTCTCTCTCTCTCTCTCTCTCTCTCTCTCTCTCTCTCTCTCTCTCTCTCTCTCTCTCTCTCTCTCTCTCTCTCTATGAAACTGTTATTTTAAGAGTATTGTAGATGTTTTATTTCCTGATGTTGAAATACGGTATTATGAATATACAGGAAAGAAACTGTCTCTGTAGTTTTGAAAAATAGATACATTTTGGGACTGAACTTGTGAAAATGTTGGCTTAATACACAATGGAAAGTATTGAGACACTGACCCGAGATTGCAAATTAGCCCTTTAAACATGCAACTGGCGGCGCCTGGGACCCTATTTTGCATATGACTGACTGTATGTTTGGAGGTGGAGAACTTGTGATGATTCACTGGCAAGTAATCACCAAAATATAAACATTCCCTATATCTGGGGTTTTCACATGCAAATGCCACATATTTGAATAATCCTGAATGACACACAATCTAAGCAGCTGTTTGCAGGGGACTTTGTCTCATTTGGAAAGGTTATTTAATTCTATGAAACAAACAGACTGATTTTCAACTAATTCGTGTATCAAGTTACCATCGTACGACATTCACAAACAATTTGTACATGATACATGACCTGTGTGTTTCTCGGAGCACATAAAAAAATGCTTAAAACAAGACCCAGAAGCTAGTGCTCTGTACAACATTTTGAATTTCCCGCATTTGCATAGATTAGCCACAATCCTCTTTATATAGGGCAGTTCTGTCTTTAAATAAATATGATTAATATTATAAATGTTGAGTGTAATTTATTCTCGTGATCAAGGTGTATCTTTAGCTGTTATCAGCTAGTTTACTAAGTGGACACATAAGGTGTTAATTGTTCAGTCCTGCTTTTGAGCCATCCAGCTTATGCATGGTACAGTGGAAGGAGATAAGAACATAGACAAATAAGAAGGTGCTTAGCTTGTTATGGTAAGAAGGAGGATTACCATAAGCTCGACAGCGAATGTTACACAAGGGCTCGAAATGTGAATGGGCAGTTAACACCTATGTGTACACTTATATGAACTACCTGATAAAAACTAAAGATACACCTTGAGAACAAAGCAGTCAAAAACATGTAAATCTTCACATATATGCTTTCAGTTCCCAGTGTGAAGATGGTGATTTTATATATCCCAAAACTCATTTACTTTTACCGATTGATGATCTCAAGAATAGTATCATATGCATTTTACTCACATATTTGTGTAGACTACATCAAACTATTTGTTATGACTTGATATTGGTTTTAGTTATTAGCAGTTAAGTTAGTTCAATATTCATTATTTAGCTGCAGTTTAATTTTAATATCGTACACCAGTGGGTAAACGTATTTTTTGTAGCTGTATTCTCGCATAAATTAAACCAAATTGATGTTGGGGTTCACACCCAAAACATCCGCGCCCTCAACGGCGATTACGATTTCTGCCTGTTACTGTAGTGATTATGGATAATATCCACCACTGAATAGCATGTACAATGTCTAATTATTGGTATTGTAACACTTTTAATTATGTATTGTTATTGTCTTATCGAAAAATGATACTCCAACAACAACTAGTATACAGTTTTAACATGGTAACATGCAGATTCAAACATGAGCTTTCACTCAAGATTTAAACTTGCCACTACTCTACCTACAGCTAGATAACATGAACAACTAATTAGCAGATATATTGTAATTCGCCATATAGTGGATATATATTTGATTATTGTATGGAGCGTGTCACACGAAGACATCATGATGTCACAGTCCTGTGTAAGGATAAAAATTGTCTAATTAAATGTAACCAGGTTTACCGTAACTTTTTATTCAATATTAAAGGGCAGATTGCTAGATCCAGACAGGAAATACATGTACATATACTCATCACATGATAAGCTTACTAGTAATAATTTATATTAGCTAAATTTCATTTATGTGAACTGAATTAGACTGAGTATTTTTCAAAAGATATAATGATATACTCATTCTTTTTAGTTTTTGCATGGTCAGCTACTTGGGAGCTTTCTACACTCTAAGTTTCAGGCAACTAAAACTCTAGCCAGAAATGTTTAATGGAAATGAATGTTGAGTGTCATAGGAGATACACTGTATTATGCAAATTTACACGTCTTGTCCCTCATCAATTTATATATGTATCAAACTAGAAGACACTCAGAAGAGCACATAAATCTATCAACGCCCAACAGTTCTTCTAATAAGGCAGTGATAATATTTAAGGAAAGAAGAATAGATGTACACTTTTAATGGATGCAATTTCATCAATTTTCCACTTTTATATTTTTTTTTTCATGTGCACAAAATTTCACTGATCAAGTTGCCTCCGGTTGTTGATTTTGTTTATTGTGTCTATGATGTTTCGATGGAAATATTGCTATTGGCACTAAGTATACTTATTATTCTCCCTCGTTTAACCAGAATTGGAGCTGAACATCAATCTCATCCGAAAAGATGTTGGCGCTGTTAACAGTTCTAGTTGCTGTGTCATCCAACCAACCAGTTTTGGCCCAAGGTAAGTGTAACTTTAATATGACTACACATGATATTATATGTTGCTGCCCAATACGGCGTATTCCGGTTATCGAACTTCCGGTTGTTTCGCAGGAAAGTATCGCGAGAGGGCGCACCATATCTGACAAAGTGAGGGCCAGAATTTTCGTCATGGCATCTAATAGTATGGCGATGTATGAAGCTGTCAACAAAATGGGCGTAAAAGAACTCCGTGCATTCATAAAAGAGTGGAAAATTACTACTTCTAAATCTACTAGATATCGCCAGAAATGCTGTCAACCTTGGTCTTGAAACACTAGAAAATGATAATTTTCTGAGAGAACGGAAGAGGAGACGAATAGTGGATGTCAAGCATCAAAAGATAGAACTAATCGACAGCGGAAACATTGAAAGTTGGACGGAGGACCTTCGAAATATACCCGATGTAGACATGATAAACATATTTCTTTACCTTACTGGTGTCTGTTGCTTGACAAAAGAACGATTAGAAAATTACAAATCTGACAACAGCTTCCAATCTGATTAAAATCCGATGTAGATGTTGGCTGATCGTTCATTGCTATTTTACCTTCGTTATTTTGCCTGAATTGACCTTCTTGGTACATGTTTACATTTTTTAGCTTGCCTGATCGCCTCCTCTACGATCAGGCTAAAAAATATAAACATGTACCAAGAAAAATAATATCAGGCAAAATAACGAAGGTAAAATAGTAATGAACGATTAGCCGACATCTACATAGGATTTTAATCAGATTGAACAGCTTCCAGCTACAGTCATTGCAATATTGAGAGTTCGGTCGACAATAAATTACCAAGCCACATGTTTATATTGTAACTGATGTCGCCGCATACTTAGGCCTTTCTTGTTTATTAGAACAGTGGTGTAGCACCACGGGTGAAATCATAAAACTTTGTCCGGAAAAAAACATTTCATGTACTGGTTATAAGTTGGCATAAACATATTTGTATTGATATACTCATCTTTACTATCACACTTTGGTTAGCTTGCTATTCTTCATTCAGGACCATCAGTGTATAAAAAACCCCATTGAAGTCGGCAACGAATCATAAATATTGTTATTGTGATTGATGTACCACACCGCCCACCCCTTCAATGAATCGGCCTTCCATGTAACGTTTACGTGGTTCACTCATCATACCATACCTTATACCGATCTGATTAAAATCCGATGTAGATGTCGGCTAATCGTTCATTGCTATTTTACCTTCGTTATTTTGCCTGAATTGACCTTCGTGGTACATGTTTACGTTTTTGTCCTGATCGGTAGAGGAGGCGATCAAACATGTACCACGAAGGTCAATTCAGGCACAATAACGAAAGTAAAATAGCAATGAACGATTAGCCGACATCTACATCGGATTTTAATCAGATTGGTTTTATACAAGCTGCAATAACTGTAGCGTATATTGTGATTTTGAGGGTTCTTTCCTCTGTTTTTGTACCTTTTTCCGTTCCGATGTTTGACTGGAAGCAATCGCTACAATTTCTCCAACGGTAACGCAAATGGACGATGTCACACTAAAAACGTGAGTGAGATGTCAGTGTACTACCCGTTTCAAAATGTTGCTACTTTTGGGTTTTCCTCACGGTCGAATTGCAGAGCCAAACTTACGCGAAATATTAGGAGAACAAGAGGTTAATTTGCTATTTCGTTATTTGATGGGCGATAATGCAATATTATAGCGTAAAGTTACCGGGAATGACAGAAAATCTTTAGTCAGTGGTTACGATGCCTATAGACTCTGTGCTTTGCAACAATGCGCTACAATTCTGGCCCTCACTTCCGGTTCTAAAACAGCGCCCCTAGTGGCCAAACAATCATATCTTTTATCTTTTCGGGGCTTCTTCGATAACCGGAATACGGCGTATTGGCTAAGATCGTGCCACGTGGTATGGACTAGTGACCCATAGTGACCCCAATTTGCATCGAGCATTATTCATAAAGCACAGGAATCTTATCGTGATTTGCTTTGACTATGGAAAGAATATGTGCCTGAGAATGTCATATGTTATAAAAACATGTATTGCCCGGCCCGGCCTTATTTGGGCACTAGAAGACAGCATATTATCCCTCATGCTGTCAAAGTGTTATGTGTAGAAAATGTCTATTGTTTTATTGTTGTATATCATTTTCACCTGGTTACATTATATTTCAAAACTAGCAATTTGAAGTGATATAATTATTGTATTACTTTTTCTCGTGTTTACAAGTGGCACTCGCGCGGCAATTAGCTTGTGTGTAGGTCTGACTGTGTGTACGTTTGCCACTATTGTGTTACTCAGTGGGGATGACTGGTCAGCATTGATAAGGATCTCATATTCAATTACTTCTAATGTTGTCTCCCTTAACTTAATAAGTGTGTCCAGTAAAGGGTATAAGGTATTACGATTTCTGTAGCACCTGGTGTTTTCCCATCTGCAATAAAAACATGATATTGTGTGTATTTTGAGGCTTGTAAAAAGAATGGTAATCATTCCACATCAGGCAATTCAATTGAAATTATGTAATAATGGACAAAGACACATTCTGTCTGTCTGTCTGTCTGTCTGTCTGTCTGTCTGTCTGTCTGTCTGTCTGTCACGTCGCGGGCTTACTATACTTTGGAGTTTCACTATTATTTCCCCAATATTTCTAAATTTACTATAATGGGAGACACGCTCTGGGATATACAGGTAGGTGATACAACAAATATAATAATGAATTCACTACCACTTTGTCTATAGGATATGCACAGATTTCATCTCCAATGTATATATCTATTGCCTAGATATTCTAACTAAAAGGTCTTGGGCTCACCTTATTTAGCAACCTCAAATGGAATCTCACATTGAGGAAGTCACCAGTAAAGCATGTAAAACACCAGCATTTATTGCGGGTTGTGTGTCGGTATGTAGCTAGTGTTAATGACTTGAAATGAATTTACATCAAATTGATTAGATCTTGCCTAGAATTTTCATGCATAGCTTGGCAAGGGTGACTTACAGAGAAATTGAAATCATCGTTGGAGTGTGTTCAGAAAAGAACCCTGCGTATGTGTCATATGTACCTTATGAACAACTTGGCGTTGTTAGTTTAGAACAAAGGTGTAAGAATGTCTGTCGACAATTTGGTTCTAAGATTGTAAATGTTGAACACAAGCTTCATCACCTTGTACCTGATATAGATGGCCGTTCTCATGGTTATGAAACCCGTCATAAAACCAAAGTCACATTCAAGTGTAGAACAAAACGTATGGAAATAGTCCTGTTGTGTATTGTATCAAGTTGAACCAATGTTGTCTCTGTTGTGTACCCTTTTTGTTGTTACGAATTGTGTATTTGCAACCGTGTTTTAAAACTTGTATTTTGATGGTTTACCATTTAATTGTTCTTTTTTTCAGTATAACGTTTCCTATGGCCATACGTTTTATTTTATCGATTGTCCTTGTCTTTTTCCAGACTTTTTAATGATGCAGCTCATTTTATTTGACCATCAAAGGTCATCGTCTTGGTTGAAAGTAAACCATTTGTTAGCAGTGAAATATTATACGTTGTTTGACAAGACAATACAGTAAAATTACAATATTTTGTTCAGATATGCAGACTGTCCGATTAAATCTATTTTGTGAGTGGGACATAGTTTCCTCAGTGAAACATGCACACATCAACCCATTACATCAGTTGTACACTGGCACTGGACTGTCTATTTTACATTTTTAAAACAACAATGACAATTAGTAACTTAATACTGTCTGTTTACTTATTGTCTAAAATTGTTTGAGATCCCATATTACATGTAGATGGTAAAATCGTCAAGATCAAAGATTGACGTCACTGAGAAAAGGGTACTCACAGATATTTGCTCACTCTTTCCTTCACCTTTTTAATTCTTTTTTAAAACAAGGAAAATGGTAGAATTTAGGATATAGGCTGCCGTCGAGAGCAGTTGCTATTAAAGTGTAGCTCGCCATAGACGCATTGGAGAGCACATCTAGAACTCAGTTTTATTTTGAAATGGTGCCTGCGCATACTAACTCCCTAGCTTCATAGAAAATAAGTTTAGCGACGGATCCGGCCGCCATGTTTGCATGTGTGTGTGTGTGTGTGTGTGTGTGTGTGTGTGTGTGTGTGTGTGTGTGAAGGATCAGAAGGATGATTAAAATTTCGCTCAAAGTTGAACAGAATCAACCGCAAGTGTTACTGTAATGAATTCAAACTGAAGGCCGCAAAATTTGTACGTTCAAACGTTGTCTACACGAAAATCGGGAAAGTTTAAGAATTGACGTTTGGTATGTGTGTTCAATATATATGCTGTGCATCTTTAGGTGTACAGACACAGCACATCTGATCGAACTACCAACTTTTGAAAGAAATTCCTTGGGACGAAGGTATGAGGCTTGTACGTTTTGGCTTACTTGCTCAAGAGTTAGAGTGTTGTTATGTCTGAAATGAGGACCTCGATTGCAACAATACATATCTCTGTTTTGAAATAGGCAAATGTTCTGCGACAAACAGACAGCACTGCAATCGAATCGACCATACGTATTTAATATATTTGAGTTTGTCTGGCGACTTTTCTAAAGTTACGGTATGTGAGTCCTCGACTTTCATTGACTGAAAGGTTGCTTTCTGATAGTATATTGAGGGGACACTAATAACAATACCACCTTGATGACAACACAATTAGAAAACTAATATAGAGAAAACTTTGTCAGTGTGTGAATTTTGCACCCTATTCCATTAAAAACATGTCATCATATGAAAGATTACAGGATACAATGTGTTAAGTCGATCAGGTCATTCTCTCAGTAATTTGATTTAATGGTAATGTTTTGGCATTTGTCAACAAGCTATCTTGGAATTTGATATCTTTTGGCTAGTTTTCAACACTTGCATCACAATTAATTTTCTAGCTCATATTATGCAAACAATTTTTTTGTCCGGAGTTTGTCAGCAATATTTTTTTCTGTTTTGGCCTGAAACAATTTTTTTTCTCAAAAATCCTCCAGCGCCCACCCCGATTTCAAATGGGGGGAAATGCTGTACCCATTATGTAAAAAAATGTTTGGCAATAATTTTCAAAAAGTTTGACCTATCAAACCATCTAAACCATATACCGACACACACACACACACACGCACACGCACGTGCGCGCGCACACACACACACACACATACATACATACATACATACATACATACATACATACATACATACATACATACATACATACATACATACATACATACATACATACATGCATGCATACATACATACATATACAGCGTTCTTACCACGATTTTGCCAGAGCAGAACATTTTGTTCCATTGCATCTGAAAAAAAGGGGCATTTTTCAAAAATAGGAGACAAAGGATTTTTGAGATTTATCAACACATAAGATTGTCCATTACCTTGGGTGTCTAGTTGGGAAATTGTTCAAATGAAAATGATCGCATCAGAAATGTGCATTTTACGCTTGAAATGTGGTTTGTTGTATTACAAAATGCTTTGACTTCAGCCTGGAAATGAAAGATTCTTGTTTTATTGATGTAATGAAATCATTAAATCTTTTATGGGCTACTTCACATGTCATTGTCAATGGCGTAAAGATTAACATCTGTTTAAGGTTGCTTGGCAACCTATACCAGTTTTTAGCACAGCTGAATTAAATCTTAGACACTATGATTAAAACAGGTTCATATATTATACAATGCACAATCCTCAGGCATTCCAAAAACAGTTTGTACAAAGGATAAGAAGTCACACATTTTATGGGGAAAGAAAAATAGAGTCATATCAAGACCTCCATGATCATACTGTGTTTGGCAGGTTAAATTTCCTGCATGTACCGATTGCCATGGTATTTGATGGGTGTATTACCTTGGGTGTCTAGTTGGGAAATTGTTCAAATCAAAATGATCTTATTACCAGTGTATGATTTGGGTCGAAAAATGTAATTTTTGGTAAAAAAAACTTACTCAAAAACTATTGGGCAGATCGGTCTGAAATTGGTGGGAACATACTGAGGGTGTTTAAAAATGTATGCAAATATGCCTAGCAACAAGGCCACGCCCATAGCAACAGCCAATCGGTGGTGTATTTCACAAAGATAACCATGGGGATGAACAGACAATTGAATAAACATTCAAAAAATGTATGTAATTTACCTAGCAACAAGACCACGCCCTTAGCAACAACCAAATAATCACGTATATTGCAAAGATAACAATAGGATAACTATTCAAAAAAATGTAAGCAAATATGCCTAGCAACATGACCACGCCCATAACAACAGCCAAATGATTAAATATTTTGCAAAGATAACACAGACAAATTAATAAACATTCAAAAAATGTATGCAAATGTGCCTAGCAGCAAGACCACGCCCATAGCAATATCCTAATGATCACATATATTGCAAAGATAACATGGATTTATAGACAAATGAATACATTTTCAAAAATGTATGCAAATGTGCCTAACAACAAGTCCACGCCCATAGCAACAGCTAAGTGATCGCATATATTGCGAGGTAACAGGGATAAATAGACAACTAAATAAACATTCAATAATGTATGGATAATCATTCAGCAAATGAACACCTATACCCAGCATGGATCAGCATATGGGAAAACATTTTTAAAAACTGTACAGTTGTGCTACAACGCCATTGGTGCTATTTTTAAGGTATGGATCAGCCTCGTTTCTCATCAAATTACGTGTACACAATTGCAGATAATGTTTATTGTGTAGAACCAAACGTTTTCATAGGAGGTAGCAATCTGATTAAAATCTGATGTGGTGAAAGCTGTTAGATGCCTTTATTTACCTCTGTTTCCATCGTTTGTTTTGTTCTGGGTGATCGAAGGCGGCGATAACCCAGAACAAAAAAACTACAGAAAACGATGGAAATAGAGGTAAATAAAGGCATCTAACAGACTAACAGCTTTCACCACTTCAGATTTTAATCAGACTGAGGTAGTAACTACGATTAGAGAAATGAACGTTTTTAATCAACATTGCATTCTAAAATCAGAATTCTCTGTTAAATGATTGCAGGTGAACCAGTCAATAATACCTGGGATACTGAGTCCGTTTTTAGGATCTCCATGACCAGTTTGTCTTGGTTTGATGCCCAGCATGAGTGTACTCAGAGGAAAGGCACCTTGCTCCAGATTCGAAATGAAAAGACACAAGAGTACGTAGTCAATCAAATAAAAGCAACCGGGTTGGGAGGCGATTTTTTCTTCGATCTGACTGATCTTGACGGAAACGATGTGATGGTCTATAGTACTGGGGAGCAACCTTTCTACACAAACTGGGCTACTGTACCTGAAGATGAAGGAAAGAATTGTGTTGTGTTATCGTAAGTAGGGTTATACACCACAGAGAGATACTCCAGTATGTAGGTATCTAACAGAATTTGAAAGACTAAGAACTCAATTTTTAATGCTATCAACGCACAGGAAACTACCACTCGAATGGACTTCATGTTTTATTCTTAAACTGGCATAAAATGGCGCAATCATTATATCTTGATGTTAAATTAAGGTTGTCATTATTCATAATAACCTTATACTAGTTCACAATGCCATCTCTATAACACGTCATGTTCCTCGTAATGTAATTGAGACCATTTTTGTCCAAATTGTAATTACTGTAAGTATGAGTTTGCAGCCTCCATTTATAAGTTATATATTAATACCAGGTCACATCCTAAAACATATAAACCCTGCTTGTACCCCTTTAAGTAACACTATTGCTATCTTTTTAACTTGTTTTTGTTATCAATTAATTATGATTAGATGTTACTCCCCAATATTTTTCTTCGTTCAGCCAAGGAAAATACGAGTGGCCTAATGGGGCTTTTGTCTTTTGTCACTCGTAGTGACAACCCTTAAGTCACTCGTATTTTCCAGCTGAATGAAGAAAAATATTGGAGAATAACGTAATTATACCAGCGCCAGTAACATAAAAGAAAAATCAGGAAAGTAATGGTATTTTTGAACGTTTTGACTAATATTTCCAACACAGCAAAACCAATGACGTAGACGAGCGTTGTCGTGACATAGACACTCGTTTTCGTGACGCAGAACGACTAGAGTATATATTCCATAGTTTTTGTTCTAAATGGCTCGGGCATGGTATAAGCTAAAGTTAACCTTGTTTATTATTTTGTCTTCGTGAGCAGTGAGCAACATGATTACAGATGGGAAGTGGTTTGGTGTAATCTTCCGGCTAATTTCATCTGCCAGTATGGTAAGCATATTTTTATATCCACCCATAGGAGCTAACTAATGATCTGTGAACTGTGAGTGTCTCTCACAATGGATTTTAGCTCCATTACATGTTAGCTGTGCATGTGCTCATATTGCCTGCCCAGCCTGCCACTCTTTCTATCTATCTGTCTGTCTGCCGCTATTCTGTCTGTCTGTGTCTGTCTGCCTGCCTGCCTGCCTGCCAGTGTGTCTATCTATGTCTGCTAATCTGTTTGTTTGTTTGCTTGCTTGTCTGTCTGTCTGTCTGTCTGTCTGTCTGTCTGTCTGTCTGTCTGCCTATATATCGATCTATCTATCTATCCATCTAACTCTCTATCTATCTATCTATCTATCTATCTATCTATCTATCTATCTATCTATCTATCTATCTATCTATCTATCTATCTATCTATCTATCTATCTATCTACTAATCTGTCTGTCTTTCTGTCCTCTACTTGTCGGTATGGATGGTGTAAGGACTGTTTACTGATAAATATAAAATGCTATTATTTGCTTGAATCTAAACAAAACAGACTATATAAAAATTTTAATCTTTCGTGAAAAAGGTTATGAATATGGACCAGTTTACATTACATTAACACATTCATGGCGAACTTTCGATAGTCACCATTCGTCCGTCACACACTCGTGATGTTTTAGTTGTTTTTATTTTCATATACGGTCCCAGTGCTTTGTTCGGTCAGAACCCCCCCCCCCTCCCACTCCCCCGTGACTCTTAACGGAATATCATGTCGTTTAACGTTATATATCAGAAGTGATATTTTGCATTAAACGTAAACTAGAAAGACATTTGCATAGGTCAAAATAACTGCCAATAGCTGATGGACGCAATCTACTCCCTTTTCTTTCCACAGTAAAATGCTCAATACAAAACTTTGGGAGCTCGATCATCCAACGCAGTCTTGGAGACGTGCCAAACCTTGGAGCCATCAATATCGGTAGGGAGCTGCCATATTGTCCTGGTTATATTACTGGAGCAAGGTTCATCTCTACTACAATGGAGCCAATTAATCTTGGTGTTTGGGAAACAATTTTACAACCAAACCAAACGAATGATGTAAAAACCATATTGCAACTGGCCGTCAGGATATCTTTACAACCCACCTTTGTTGACGAAGAAACGATAATCAAATTTCCTAGAGATGAGTGGATACCCTTTCAGGGAGGAGAAATCATTGGACATTGGTCTCGAGGGGGTGGTCTAAGATGGTCCTTCGATGCGGTGGAGGGGTCTGACCACTACATGAAATTCATAACAAATGAAGATGATATTTATAGCATCAACCTACATGGCACGTCATTCACGACCCAAAAAAGGGCTTACTCATTAAATTTGGAAATATCAGGTATGTAAAAACTAAAACTTTGCACTTGGCAAGGAATAAGACATGTTATAAATATATGATAGACGATTTGCCAGCTTTATAGAAACTGAACTTACAGATTTCTTTTTTCTTTCTTAAAGTTACACAAGTTGAGTTTGTAAGCTTTTTACTTATTCTTACCTAAATAGTAAACTCTTCTAGTATAAAGTCAATGTCGATGCAGTCTTTCCATGACATTACACTTGTCTTTTGGCATTGCTAGAATAGTTGATTGCGATGTAGAGGTTTCCTCAACGTTTGTATAAACGTATATAAATTACTGATACGCCGAGGAGGTCACGTGATGCGTCACAACTTGCTCACATGCGCTTTCATATCGCTAAAACTTTTTTCAGTAATTTTTCTGCTAATCTGTCAAGTTAATAACCGTAAGTACATCAGTTACTCTTATCCACCATGGGAGTCAGCCTCCAAGCCTGGAGAACCAGGATTGGAACTTTCACTCCACCAAAAAACTGGAAAGATGTTCAAGTACATTGAACACGATACTAACCAGCTAGAGTCTTTTTCAAGAAGAGACAATGTTAGACTATATATTATCAAAGAGGAAGACGACGAAAGATTTGAAGGTTGTAAAGATTAGGTTGTATCAATTCTCAATGAAAATGCAACGAGTAAAATTGGGTCAAACGCGATATCGTTAGGGCTCATCGTGTCGGTGTTCGTCGGGGAAACAAACCACGGTCAATCATAGTTAAAATTCACCACGGCGACGATAAAGTTACCGCTCTAGCAGCAAGGGAAGATCCGAAACGTTTTTGGCACACTCTCCGGAGACTTACTATTTCTAAACTAGTTATGCATTGTATTCAGCCAGAAGGTTTGGTGCAATTATTTTAGTAGTCTTTACAAAGAACAAAGTAATCAGGTTCCGTTTTATCTGTCAGAGGAATATACACATTTATTTCAGTCAGTTGTTGATGATTTTATGTCAGTAGCAAACGAGGACATAGATTATGATATTCTAAATTGTCCAATAACAGATGAAGACATACTAGCCAGTATCTCAAACTTTAGATTGAAATGGAAAGTCAGCTGGTCCAGATAACATCTTGTATGAATTCTTTAAATCATCACCACAGTTTTGGCTTCCATATCTAAAAGCTTATTCAAAAGAATTATGGACACTGGTATTTTTCCAACAGAATGGGCAAAAGTGGTAATGATGCCAATTCATAAAAAAAAACAATGTACCGGATAACTATATACAAAGGAATTTCTCTGTTAAGTATCTTCGGTAAAATCTTCACAGTATCCTCAATCATAGACAAACCTTTTGGGCGGATGCTTTCGCCAAGATTGAAGAAGCCCAGGCTGGTTTTAGGAGAGGCTACTCCGCCGTTGACATTTTCCATCTTACAATCCATATTCCAAAAATACTTGACAATGAATAGGGGAAACTTCTATTGCGTTTTTGTAGACTTTTCGAAAGCATTCGACACAGTGGAATGACAACGGCTATGGTATATCATGTTAAAGGGTGGAGTAATGTAATTTTTCTAATCGCTATCGAAATAAGTACATTCCACGTTTACTTTCTTCTTTACTCCTATACAAAGTTCATAGAAATCATGAGTTCTGAAGACAGTGATACAAACCAAACACTCGCTGATTTTCTTTACAATACACTATCTTTGCACTATCTTTGAGAAAAGAAGTAAATGATATTTTCTGAGATTGTGGCGTTTTATCAGATTATGTATGAATTTTCTTTGTATTTTGGGCCGATGGCCATTAAGTACAATAAAATGACCATGAATTGTATATAAATTACACCGGGTGATCGTTTATAAGCTGAGTTCAGCTGAGTATGAGTTCACTAAGTAACCAATAGGGGCATACTGCGCGCGCGGCCACCTTTTATTAATATGCAGCAGCTAGTACGCCCAATTCATATGATTGAAATCACTGCTAATAATACATACATGGAACATGCAATTATAGTACACGGTGGAATGCACTGGCTATGGTGTTCACACGTGGTCGTACTTGACATTATGCATGATTGAATGTAACCATCTTTCAAAACAAAGTTTATAATGGGATACTCTATGTTTCTCGACACTCAGATCTCAATAGAGATTTATTGTGTGTGTGTGTGTGTGTGTGTGTGTGTGTGTGTGTGTGTGTGTGTGTGTGTGTATGTATTGAGGTTATTCCATCACTTTATTGTTCAGAAAGGTTTTGTTTGAGATTAAACAGTCCTTTATTTACTGAAGGGTGTCAACAATATTGCAGTTTATATTGAACTTTGTTTTGTAAGCAGTACAAGATTGTCAACTGTCATCACAAATGATTTCAATAATACAAGAAAATTCTCTATAGATACCTTTGACGGTAAAGATTGATGCATTTTAGAAATTATATACCCAACCCAGTATGTAATTACTACCACAGCAATAAGTAATGCAGTGTAGGTTAACTAGAAAGTTGTCTACTTCATGTGAAATATTTGACTTAAAACCTTTAATTAAATTGCCAATTTAACACTTTGTTTTATAGGAGGCAATAGCTGTGACAACGTTCAGTGCCAGAATGGTGGTACTTGTTTACCATACTGGTTTGAAGACTCTGAGACCTTATGTACTTGTAGGCCGGGTTGGACTGGTCGTGCTTGTGAACAAGGTAAGAAATCCTCGTTTCCGTTATCATTATACTTAACATTGTCGTAAACAACAGCCTCTTTTACGGCACCGCCAATAAATCTCGTTATACGTCACCTGTCACAAATCTCGCATTCTGATTGGTCGAGAGCCCTGCAGATACGCAGGCGTATTTTTCACCAACGGCCGTATTTTTGCTTGTTGTATCACGTGATCACTGCACTAGAGATCGAGCTATAACCAGCATTTCCAATGCCAAATTAGTTGTCATTCGAACAAAATATCACCGCTGTATACTTTGTAACAAGTCTTTGAACTGTACTTTTCATGTCACAGGGTCCAGGAAATAGTCAAAAATTCCACACACAACCGTGAAAGTCCAGTGACGGCGAACGCACAGTCGTCACGCGATCGTAAACATGAATTCCTAAATTTATGAAGGATATGAAAATTACCACCACAGAGGGTGTAATTTTTGCTTAACTAGAACAACAAAGCATATCACGAACATTTATGTATATTTAATGGAATACCGTACGCAAAACAAAGACGCACTCATTTTTCAGCTGATGGGTATGATAAGTTTGAATATATCGCTGCGTGATATGCAAATAGTAAACATTACGTCAAACTACTGAGCAAACGCGCACTCTGATTGGAAGATAAAGTTAAGGCTGACATGTAAACAACCGCTTTGCAGTTATCAGAGAGGTGCATGATACTACGCTCAACACCAAGCTCTGGTGTGCGAGAATGAGAGTTATCATGTACACCGTATGTACAACCCGCGAAACAACACCAGTGTGTTTGCTTTAATGACGTGAACCAAGGAATAACTTCACGTAATGCCAATATTAGGTAAAAAGAACATTACAACTGATACAAAAACAACAGCAGATGCCTCAGACGGGGGTGGGGGTTAACTCTATGGGTAACATTACGGGGAGGCTCCTCACAAACATTAAAACCCAATGTGTTGTGATACCAATTTTATGCAAAAAGTATACCCTTTCTGATACCAAGTTGCATTTTAATTAGTCTAAGTCACTAAAGGCCAGGGATCCCAGGGGAAGCTAGCCCTAGATCTAGTGTGGCATGAGTGACGAGAGTAAGGAAGTTGTGAAGATAGATACACCAGGTTGAAACGCTTCCAGTGTTAACTGCATAGTCTCTGTTAATTAACGCCAATTTTGATTCATCCGACCCTTTCTCATACCACCACCTCCTGAAAAGTATAAGTCCTTTCTGATACCAACCAGCATAAAAAAACAACCCCCATACATCAACCATAACAACGTGCACATGTGCTATAAAGCTAGCTTTTAGTTTTAGTGAGTAATTTGCATAATTCATTAGACAACATCTTACGAATGCAAGCTTCAAATTTCATAATTTGGTTCATGCACTGACGATCAAAAAGCACACGTTTAATTTAGTTTTTGATGTAGTTTTTAATTGTGATGTGTAATATCATTTTTGATAATCAGGCAATATCTTTAGAATGCAGCTTGACATTTCAGATAGTTTGATTCATACATTGATGGTAACGAAGTGCATGTGTCTTAACATTTCACTTGCACAGATGATTTTTTGGCAATTAGGCAATATCCCAAGAATGCACGCATCAAATTTCATATAGTTTGGTACAATTAATTTGCTAATTGAGGGGAACATCATGTATGATAGTTAGACCTCAGAATTTTTCATTCCAACAATATGTGTGTGTAGGATCCAAAATCTACGGTTTGGCCTCACTAAAGGTAGTCTGTTTGCATCTGGTTCAATTAAGTTAGGAATCAGCCCACGAGGGTAGAGGAAATATAATTTTTTCAACCCAAATCAATATGTGTTCAAACTCGTTTCAATATTATCAATCCATAGCGCTTGGTATGCTACCATTTGAATTTCACCAAGAGTCAACCACATGGATGCGGGCTTCACAAATATGCCAGGAGAATGGTAAACACCTAGCTATGATCAAAGACCAAGAAATTCAGGACTATATTGTGAAGTACATTCGGAGTAATAATTTCACTGGAAACTTCTGGTTCGGAGCTAACGACCGAAGCTGTGAGAGAAATTGGATATTTCCAGATAATGAGACAGTGATTTACAATGACTGGAAACTGAACCCAAATGAGAATGGCAGTGATTTTGATTGTGCTGTGATGAGGTAAGTGCGATGTATGTATGTATGTATGTATGTATGTATGTATGTATGTATGTATGTATGTATGTATGTATGTATGTATGTATGTATGTATGTATGTGTGTGTGTGTGTGTCTGTGTGTCTGTGTGTCTGTCTGTATGTATGTATGTATGTATGTATGTATGTATGTATGTATGTATGTATGTATGTGTAGGTGTGTGTATGGGTGTGTGTGTTTGCTTTTATGTATGTCTAAATCGTTATCTTTTTTCAACATGACTATAATATTATTTTTAGATAGGAACATTCAAATGGACCTCGATCTTGCACTGTAATATAATATATGAAAACCAGTCATTATGTTTAAACAACAATTACAAGTTAGGTGATCGCTAGCCATATAAAGGTAAAGCTGGTGACAAGGGTTAGATCATACAGATGTACAAAAAGAGCAGTCATTTCACGCATACCCATAGGGACTTCTAAAAATGTACGTTACTTTGTTCTCACTTCTTTGTTTTTGTTGTTCTCTTTGGCCGTTTCAACATGTACATCTTTAACAATTTAATTTGTTTGTAGTTTTTAAAGATGCACCCATGAAAGTCTCCGTTTGTGTTTCGTGTTTTGTTTCAGTGAGGAAGATGGTTACCGATGGAGGGCTTGCAATTGTGACCAAAACGCATTCTTTATCTGCCAAGAATGTAAGCATCGTTACTATTTTTAGTATTTACATTTTTTCATTTCTTTAATTAATTCAAGGAGTGCATAATATTAATTGCAGTCATTATAAAAATTAATTCTAGACTACATTAATTTAATTCTAGCACATTTTACATAATTGTGACCAGAACGGGCCCCCATAATCCAGCATTCGAAATGTTCAATTTTATCTTACATATGTCTCAAAGAATACAATGTTCAACATACTATAACTTTTTGTCGTTAATCTAACAAACGGGATTAATTAATATTGACCTTGAAGGCGAACGAAAGTAGACAGTCATACTCATTCTAAAGATTGGGTTGAAGCATTGTAAAAGGGTTTTACTAATCAGTGACATGTAAGTAAGAACCTTAAAACAGACTTCCCTTGAAACATTGCATGCATTAGGTTTTAGAAGTTGGCACTTGATGAACGCTATATGGGATAGTCGTAAACTGAAATGTGGTAGAAGTAGGACATGCAAACCTTACCAACGCGCCTCGCTGTTTTCCTATACTAAACATACTAAACATACACCAAATTATGTTATTGATCAATATGATTTCATTCTCAAGATGACACAGGTCTGAACGCAAATTGTCTTCAACCTCTTGGTATGGCATCAGGTGAGATCGAAGATTCCCAAATCCAGGCTTCTAGTACATACGTAGCCTACAATCCGTTCAAACAATACAGTCAAGCACGCTTTGGTCGTCTCGGTTTCCGTGAAGATTATCTGACGGGACAAACTGGTGCATGGATCGCTCAGCGCACTGATTCCGAGCCGTGGATTACTGTTAATTTCCAAGTAAAGACTATAGTGACAGGAATCACCACTCTCGGTCGACAGGCCAATCATATGTTACATGCATGGGTTACATCATACACCGTTGAATTTGATTCCTTGAAGATTACTGACGGTGACACAGGCAAAGTTAGGGTAAGAGCAACTCCTTACCGATTAACCGGAAACGCAAGCTCAACATGATCAGTCCTTAATTCCATCCATTTTTACCTTCAGTAAGAGTTACGTTATATGATTCGTTTGTCTGTCTGTCTGTCTGTCTGTCTGTCTGTCTGTCTGTCTGTCTGTCTGTCTGTCTGTCTATCTATCTATCTATCTATCTATATATCTATCTATCTATCTATCTATCTATCTATCTATCTATCAATCTATCTATCCATCTATCTGTCTGCCTGTCTGTCTGTCTGTCTGTCTGTCTGTCTGTATGTATGTCTGTCTGTTTGTCTGTCTGTCTGTCTGTCTATCTATCTATCTATCTAGTATTAAAAATCATATTGGCATAGTTTTTTTAGATTTAAAATGAGTGATTTTCATGATTAATTATTTTCGGTAATTAGGCGGAATCTTAAAAATGCAACTTCATATAATTTGGTACATATATCAACTATAACAAAGCACACGTGTCTTATAAAGCCTGTTGGTATAGTTTTAGTTTTAGTGAGTGATATCCATAATTGATATTTGCGGTAATTAGGAATTATCTTAAGAATATGATATTCACAACTCACATTATTTGGTGCATGCATTGATGATAACCAAGCATACGTGTTTGATGTAGTTGTTTAATTGTGATGTGCAGTTTGCATCACTTTTGATGATTTGGAAATATCTCTAGAATGCATGCAAGCTTTAAATTTCAGATAGTTTGGTGCATGTATTGGTGGTAACGAAATGCATTTGTTCTTTAAAGCTAATCAATGTAGCGTATAATCTTCATAATTCATTTGCCCAGTTAATGATTTTTCGGTATTTGGGCAATATGCTAAGTATCCAAGCTTCAAATTTCATACAGTTTCGTTTAAATAATATGCTTATTAAGGGGTATATCATGTATGATAGCTGTAGCTCAGAATTTGCATTCCAACAATGTGTATATGAACAAGGTTTGCCATTACGGGAGGCATTCAGTTTACAACTCGTGTTATATGTTGAATGTTACATATTATGCGTGGTGAGTTTATTCTTAAGCCAGTTTTTATTGTTTAGGCTTTCCCTATTTTCAATTAGGGAGAGCTATATTTATTTTACTATATTTGATCCAAGACATGAACTATTTATTATTTATTATTTCTATGGATCAGATGCCATTGGCATACCAGTAGCTATATTCTGACCCCTGTTATTCGAATAATTTTTCTCGTTTGATTTATTTACTTTTGTGATTTTAATCTTTCTTTCGGGTAACAAATATAATTCAATTCTATTCTATTCAATTGCAGAAACAAAGCAAGATACCTGTGTACGAAACATGAGTGTGTTTACTATTAGCAATAAAAGACAAACGTAAAATGATGATATACAATGTTCCTCCATTTTCCAGGTATTTCCAGGCAACAGAGGACGCCATGACCGAGTTACAAATTACCTAAGCCCAAGACATGGATTTACTATAACGATATATCCGAAGACGTGGAATGTTTTACCTGCTTTGCAGTTTGAACTATTAGGCTGTAAAATGCAACGTAAGTTACCACAATACATCATTTATACAGAATAATAAATGTACGTATACATGTAGTAAATAGCGCTTGGTGATGAGGCTATAAATGAAGTCATGAACAAATGCGAAGAAGCAACAGCTTCTGTGCAACAAACATAGTGTCTATCTACCTATCTACCTTATCTATCTATCTATCTATCTATCTATCTATCTATCTATCTATCTATCTATCTATCTATCTATCTATCTATCTACCTTATATGTCTATCTATCTATATATCTATCTATCTATCTATCTATCTACCTTGTTTATCTATCTAACTATCTATCTCTCTATCCATCTATCTATCTATCTATCTACCTTATCTATCTATCTATCTATCTACCTTATCTATATATCTATATATATATATCTAACTATTTATCTATCTCTCTCTATCTATCTATCTATCTATCTATCTATCTATATTATATATGTGTGTATGTTTGATATTTTGTTTGTTTGTTTGTTTGTTTGTTTGCTTGCTTGTTTGTGTGTGTGTGTGTTTACCACTGGATAAAAAACTAAACGCATACGGAAAATGGAATAAACCGCAAACAATAGAAACTGTTCTGAATACCATTTGGGTCACGTGACTGGACATAAGCAATAAATTAATATGATGGATTGGGCTCACTGAGGCAGCTCAGCAATGCCTGAGCGAAACGTCTTGGTCAGATACACTTTACTGTTTATTATGTGTGTGTGTGTATATATATATATATATATATATATATATATATATATATATGTATGTATGTATGTATGTATGTATGTATGTATGTATGTATGTATGTATGTATGTATGTATGTATGTATGTATGTATGTATGTATGTATGTATGTATGTATGTATGTATGTATGTATGTATAAGGCAGTAAGGTTTATTTGTCACATTCTCTTAACAGGTGAAGTATTGAGCGACTTTCAAAAGTATGAGCGAGCAGACTTTGTTTATGAAGATCACAAACGCATTACTGATGTAAGCACAGAGGAATGTGCACTACAATGTGTGAAATTAAGCGAATTTATATGCAGAAGTTTTGCTTACATTTTGCCTGAGAGAGCGTGTAATCTTCGACGTCAGACTCATCTTAGTCTTAATACACCCCTGGAAATGATGTCCAAGCGGAATACATACATTAGAATTAGCAAAAGTGAGTGGCACCTTCACTTCCTTTTCGGAAAGACCAAATGTATCGTTTTCCTGCTTTATTTGAAATCCTGCTAATATTGCTGTATTTTATGGTCTTGCTCAGGAAATATCTCTACGTTGGTAAGAGTTTTGTTGCACCAGACGATAAAATGTAGCAGTCTTAGTAAGATTTTGTCGAGCCAGACAATATTTTCTTTCAGGTTTCGCGATTTTAATTGCTATGCCTCCAGTACGGCACCATGAACAGATTGTTGTAAAAGAATTACGGTTTTTATTCGTTTATGCAAAAATGCTAGTCATTTATATTGAACTGGTGCCAACCCAATTTAGAGTACATATGTGTCATTGCATTGAAATGTCACTATTTGACACCACTGAAGCCAGCCTTGGAATTTTTAATTCTCAAACGTAATGCTAGATATTTGGATTCCATTTAGGGACCGGCCAGTTTCTTTGGCCTGGGGGGGGGGGGATTTGTAGGGGCACCCTGTTTTTGAAATTGGCAGTGGGGGGGGGGGGTCATGCTGTTTTGAAAATTGTGGATAGGGGGGTCATTGTGTTTTGGATTGGGATGGGAGAAAAAAAAACCTTTTCTACAATGGCATGTGAATATTATATATTGGGGGGGGGGGGTCATGATGTTTTAGAATTAAGTGATGGGGGTCAGCCTGTTTTGGTTTACATATGGGGGGGGGGGGGGGTTCAGTGAGATTTTGCTGGCCCGATTTAAGAATCCACCGCCGCCCCCCCCCCCCCCCAGCTGGAGAAACTGACCGGTCCCTTAATTATGCAAATTGATCATTTATTTCTACAAATCAAGTGAGCTAATAAAGTCATATTGTGTTCGTGTAACTTTCGATTACTTTATTGAATGTCAACTAGTGATTCTATCGTGTAATGCATATTGATTTTGCACTGCTAATAATTTGTGTCTTTGTCTTGAAAGTGAATTCCATCTCTTTCTTAATGTCATTTTTATTATATTTCAGTATGTGACAGTCTCACTCATTGTCGAGAAGGTGAGCATTTCATTACTTGCAAATGTCTAGAGTTTGCCTCGCTATCGTAAGATGACGTTTACAAACTCCATTATGTTTCTGTGTTGATAGTAAACAGAATACCTTTTTTCCCAGTTATACACAATAAGGATCTATTGGATGGATGTGTTTGTGGTGTGTGTGTGTGTGTGTGTGTGTGTGTGTGTGTGTGTGTGTGTGTGTGCGTGCGCGCGCGCGCGTGCGTGCGTGTGCGTTGATGATATTTGCACACAATATCATATTCCGGTCCATTCTGTCATGTATGTATATTATAAGTAATCAATTTCCATTCTGTCATGTATGTATGTGTGTATATTATAAGTAATCAGTTTCGATTCTACCATGTATGTATGTATATTATAAGTAATCAGTTTTGATTCTACCATGTATGTATGTATATTATAAGTAATCAGTTTCGATTCTACCATGTATGTATGTATATTATAAGTAATCAGTTTCGATTCTACCATGTATGTATGTATATTATAAGTAATCAGTTTTGATTCTACCATGTATGTATGTATATTATAAGTAATCAGTTTTGATTCTGTCATGTATGTACATTGTAAGTGATCAATTTCCATTCTGTCATGTATGTATGTATGTATGTATGTATGTATGTATGTATGTATGTATGTATGTATGTATGTATGTATGTATGTATGTATGTATGTATGTATGTATGTATGTATGTATGTATGTATGTATGTGTGTGTATGTGTGTATGTATGTATGTATGGATGGATGTATGTATGTATGTATGTATGTATGTGTGCGTGCGTGCGTGCGTATGTATGTATGTATGTATGTATGTATATATGTATGTATGTATGTATGTATTATGTATGTATGTATATATGTATGTATGTATGTATGTATGTATGTATGTATGTATGTATGTATGTATGTATGTGTGTGTGTGTGTATGTATGTATGTATGTATGTATGTATGTATGTATGTATGTATGTATGTATGTATGTATGTGATAAGTAATCCATTTCCATTCTGTCATGTATGCATATTCTAGGCATTTCACTTGTACAAAGATAGTGTATTATAAACAATTATCTTCCATCCGTTTCATAACAGTGTGAGTTTTGAAGAAGGTACACCTGCTAATGAATATAAATAAAAGTTCCAACCATGCGTCTCAATGTCAACATGATATTTCATTTTGTCCTGATTTAATTAGGCATCTGTACATATGTGCTTGGAGTTGGTGCTGGCAGTATACCTGATGGTAACATAACAGCAACTAGTGCCCTCAATGACAATTATTTACCACATTTTGGAAGATTAAATAATACTCTAATCACTGGAAGCTGGGTTCCCGCAAAGGAAGATGTCAACCCATACCTACAAGTGTCCCTAGGGACTTTGGTGACAGTGACCGGTGTCATCACACAGGGCAGTAGAGACTACGACCTAGAATATTGGGTCCAAACATTCACTCTGTCCTATAGTACCAATTTGGATTATTGGTATGACTACAGGAATGGAAATCAACAAGTTAAGGTAAATTAAGAGGACATTTTATACAAAACTTGATGAATTGTCCTCCAAATAGAATATATGATCTATAATTGTAATAATTTGCATGCCTTTTCATCATACTGTGTTGTACAAATGAAACTAAAAGTTACCGACTTGCAGGAAGGCTATCCTTCCAATCAATCCAGTATAATTTAGTCCAGGTTAGGGAGCCTTCGGTAATTACAAGGAGGGAGGACCAGGAGAATGGGGGTCGCTTTTTACAAATCTGTTCTCGGGTAGTTCCATTGTGCGTTGTGGTTCCGTCATATAACTCACCAATCCATGTATCTTCTTGCATCACTAATTACAGGTATTCAGTGGTAACTATGATCAATGGGAACGTGTAATCAATTATCTAAGTCCTTCGACGAGGGCGCAAGGTGTAAGAGTACATCCACACACTTGGAACGAGGCTGCTAGCCTGCGGGTCGAAATTTTGGGATGTCTGACAATTGGTGAGTAAACGTTTTAGACAAGCGCCTAGCCACTTCATAGTGCTTCCATGAATGTTCATTTCAACTTAATATCAACTAATTTCCATTTAGCTATCACTTCGCAAGTAGTAGAATTGCAGACGAATATTGTTTTGATTAGTTTTAGAGTGCTATGAGCTCGGAAACAAACGTTTTGCACTGTCCCGTTCAAGATAACTTGTGAATAAGATTTGAAACAACACTGAATTGAAATGCATGTTCGGGATACACGAGAATCGCGCGATTTGCATATTGTGATACGCGAGAATCGCGTGATTTGCATATTTAACGCTTAAAGTCGCCATATAGATGAAGATTAGACATTTATTTTGGATTTTTAATTCACAATTTTATCGTGGCTTCTTAATTGAAAAATCAATAGAAAACAACATTGACTAAGTCTGTGTTTGTAACTCAATATGTTGCAAAAGCTAAAAAAAAATGTGCAAAATGTGTCTTATTGTACGTACAATCACAGGGGTCAGCGAGCATGTAATTGATTGATCGATCGATCGATTTATTAAATGATTTATTTGGTTGAATGATTGATCGATTGAATGATCAATTTTTGTGGTGCAGTATAAGTTATTTTGTATGTGGTATTGATCAATTGACTCATTGATTTTTGTGGTGATATAAAACTTGTTTTCTTCCCTGGCTACTTTTCTCTCTTGCAGCTGTATGTAATTCTCTCCTCATTGACTAAATAAAGACACCTTGTCCATTCTCCCCTCTTATCTAAATTACATCACCACTTATCTTATGATTGGCAAGAGATCACTTACTTTTATCTTGAGATTAGGTGTGATTTAATTTAGATAAGAGGAGTAGAATAGACAAGATGTCTTTATTTAGTCAATTAAGAGAGCATTATATACAACTGAGAGATAGCAAAGTAGCCAGGGAAAGAAGAAACAAGTTTCATATCACCAAAATATATGAATTGAGTCAATTGATCAATATCACACATAAAAATAAGTTATATTGCAGCACAAAAATTGATCATTCAATCGATCAATCACCCAACCAAATAATAAATAAATGGTTCGATCAATCAATTGCATGCTCGCTGGCCCCTATGGTACAATAACAAAAAAATTAGACATTTATTATATTTATTTGAATGTTGTTCGAACAGCGTGTGATGAACCTTTGGGTATGTCTACTGGTGAAATAAAAAATACCCAGCTTTCAGTATCAGTCATAACTTCTACTGACAACGGAGCTTCTGAAGCGAGGTTTTCGCCCACTGGGGTAACTTATGGAGGTTGGATAAGCAACCTTTGGAACAATTTCAATGTTAGAGCATCTATAGCTTGGCTAGAAATCGATCTACTGACTCCAGCTATCATAGTTGCTATAGTAACGCAAGGACATCGTGATCATCCCTTCTGGGTATCAAGGTACAACATTCAGTATTTGCAAAATGAAATGATGTTTTATAAAGAAGACCACATTGTAAGTATCCATGTTTATATATTTCTCCAATCAAATCATTTATCAGATTGTGATACATGTATAAGATTAATTACATTGGGCGCTTTGCCAAAAAAGGAAATATTGTAACAACGGTTTCGTACTGTACAGCGTATCAAAACTAAGATCAGCAAATATCGTAGTAAAAGGATAAACTGCATATAAGACGATGTGTGAAGTATGACTGGAACATAGACTTTATTAATGCCCAGAGCTAGGAGAGACAGGTGCTCCCAGCTCTGCGGTCAAAAGTCAAGTCTTGAATCTGTGACGCTATGGTCTTTACAATAATTAAAATTAATCACAATATATAAGTCACGCATAAGAGGTAAGCTTTTAAGATAACAATAGTTCATGCACAGCTTGTTATGAGCGTCCTGGAAATGAAACACTAAACTTTAACTTGAATGACATCGCCAGACATACGATACTAGTATCTATTGTCTTGACACCCATGTTAGCTATTGCAATAAACGATATTCATTTCTCTAACTAGGTGTTTGGCAACATATATAAACAGCGTCATGTTTGAATCAGCAGTAAAATGAATTTCATTTCAATCGCTTTCAGGTATTATTACTTTGTACCATAGACGTTTCTCTCCAACGTCTATGTTTGCCCAGTAGTTGTAGAACTCATGTGATTAGTTTGGCGAAACATTGTTATCAGAGTTATGAAACGAATTCAAATATTCCTTGGAACTACAAACATTATTACCTTCAGAATGGAAATACAAATTATGGTATATTTTAACATTTATCCAAAATGAACGGTCGAATTTCGTAAAAAGAAAAGTTAACCAGCAAATTAGCTGGGGGAAATTCGGGGGGGGGGGGGGGGGTTATGAGGAACTAGTCGAGAATTTATGACGTGGATGTCACATTGAACACATACTGCCTGGCCATGAGGGCTATAGCACCCGTTTATTACACCCGAGGGACTGTGAGTTACCAGAATCACATGCTATTTCCCTCGGCCTTCGGCCTCGGTCACGAGGGGGTAATGAACGGGTGCTATAGCCCGAATATAGGCCAGGCAATATGTGTTTTATAATATACCTCATGCTGTGAACTCGCGGTGGCAGACGACATCATCAGAAGCTGCCATTTTGACCTGCTGTGAACTCACGGTGGTCACGTGACCATGTAATAGTTGATGGAACTATTTCCCTAGGGAAATAGTCATTCTATTTATATATCACGTGACTGATTCTAGCGAATCATGGCACAGCATTATCACTAGGTATATTATAAATCCTTCTAGGGCCCGATTTTAAACCAAACAAAACCGAAAATAGTGTAAAGTAGACCCCATTCAACTCTAAAATGACAGTACCCTGACCAGGGGTCGAGAAAACACACCCCATAGGGCGGCACATATATGTATGGCCAATTGACAGGAGTCCACCCCACCCCCAGTAAGTAAGATGTAAATGTAACTGAAACCATAATCCCCTTTCTGTTGCTTTTGCCTCGATTATTATAACTTTTTCTCCGGTCGGTCATATGGCAAAATCACTTGTTAAGTGACTACTCACATAATATTGTTGTACAAAAGGCTATGAGACGGTACCACGAAAGTACAGACATGCTGGTACCACTATCAACTTGAATGAAATATCACCATTGCTCATACCATTACTACTGACTGGTAAATACTTGTAGAGAGATACAAAAATTTAGTCCAAAAATACCATTAAATTACCCTTTAATAAATCTTATTTATGGCATGTTAATTTTCTCATTCATATGCAGAACATCATGGCTATATCTATTTTCAAATGTTAATGAGCTCAAATCAGTTAAACTATGAAAACCATCTTATCACTGGAAGTAGCGACCTTGTTGTGATTATGTCAAACAAACAGCCACACATTGCAATTAATCTTGCCAAATAAAATGACTAGTTGAATTTACAGAGTGATTTAGCCAATCCAAAGTGCTGGTCGTTAAAGTAAGGAGAACGGCTTATAAACGATGCATAGAGTAGGAAAGTAAGTGACCATAAACTTACGTGAACGCATTAGAAAGATTAATAACTTCATAACTTTTATAAGTCATGTGATAAATCATGTACCAGTGTGTATGAACTGTCTGTACTCCTATATTCAGAAAACATATACATGTATATTATTATTTGGTTACAGCCGGTAGTATTTGCTGGAAACTTCGACAGCAACACACCTGTGCGTAATGACCTTACATACCCAATAAAGACTTCATTATTGCGTATTATTGTCACAGCTTTCCATATTTTGGTCGGACTCAGAGTAGAGCTTCTGGGATGCCGAAATCGAGGTATTATATTTTCATTCAGCACCTATTCCTGTTTTTGTTTACCATGGCAACACCAAATCCACTGTTTTTATTCACCACAGTGACTGCAGCACCAAATCCTTTATTTTCATTTACCACTGCAACGAGTCACCAAATCCTATATGTTTATTCACCTCTGCAGCACCACACACAATTCATCACAGTGATTGCAGCATCAAATCCTATGGTTTGATTCATCACTACAGCATCCAGTGTTTCCATCACCATTGCAGCACCAAAAAGTGTTTTCATTCACTAATACATCACCAAATCGTATGGTTTGATTCACCACTGCAGTACCAAATCTTACGTTTTCATTAACTACATTGACTGCAAAAACAGATGTAATTGTTTCATTAACATGAGAATAACTGTTCATTTATGAGCTGTTGGTCGTTGGCCAAGACGGTTGGGCAAGAACTAGTATGATTAGGAATAGATCAGAAAACGAGTATTCGACAACAGACAAAAAAATTCGTTGCAACGTTGAACCCCTCCAAAAGTAAAGTTGTAACTGATAAGTTTTATAGTAAAATTTCAAACCTGATAATGCGAATAATTACTTCTTGTTAACTTTCACTTTACTTCAGACGATGGTTTATAGATATAGCAGGGATCACCTTAATTTGTGTGAAGGGTTTGGTGCAAAAATCATAAAATTCATGAATTTTGATTGTGACCATTTACAAGGAATATAATCGACCTGTTTATTTTGAGCTTTCTGAAAAATTATTAAATGTCAAATGTAAGCAACTTGAGATATGAGTATGCAAGCGTGCGAAAGAGACAAACGCCAAAATCAAATGGACCGAGATTAAATTATATATTATCATTTCTTCTTTCTACGATTTTGATTGCCTTGACATGGTACACAGTTCGCCATCTTGAATTTCCTATTATGCTCAGTTCTACTGTTTCTTTCACATTATGATCTCGAGAGCTTCGTCATGAATCGTGTGTTGTCTTCACTGAGAACTGTGTATTTTGTCTGAAACAATACCAATCTCATCAGTCATCACCTTTTGACATGTGTCAAAACGTAAGGAAGGTGCATTTATTGAGGAAAGCTAACTTCCACCACTTTTCCCGCATAAAGTATTACTTGGGCAATGTGCACGTTAGTAGGAACGTACACAGCTCAGTTCCTTGTGGTTTGCAAAATGTCCGTGATAAAACGTTATCTATTGTGTAGGTGCCATGAGTTCACTTTCTCCGCAATCCCTTTTCACACGTATCAGCCAGACGTGACATGCCAGAGAGAAAAATCTAATGTGCCCTATTATCTGTAGAAATAATGTTTAAGTTGAAGATTTGGAGAAGTGGTTCAAATTGAATTCAAGCTTTCAGATTTTAGGTGTGTTGTGTAATACCAAATATTGGCCAGTTTAGAAAGACAATATAAAATCAGTTACTTCAACAAAGACAATGATAACACCCATTAATAGTTATCACCATTGTCACTAACCACCTTATAACATCTTATTCATCAAAATTGTCGTCGGTTATTAAAAGCATCTTCTTCTTTTGTCATTTTTGTGCATTATCTATAGTCTGCTCCGATGCTCTTGGACTCCAATCGGAATACATTGAAGATAACCAAATACAAGCTTTTGATTCGTATAATCAAAGCTTTGCAGCACACAGGGCTCGACTCGACATTCAACCCAGTGATGACGTATTTAATCAAGTCTGTGATAGAAAATATGTAAGTATAACATATGACTTGACTTAAAAGAGTATGTGGTAACGTACATACCACTTTCATTCAACTATCAAAAAGGACATAAAAACAATTGATGGTTACATTTTTTACTCAAACAATCATGCTTTGTCGAGTAGGAAAGAGATGAAGCAAGTCTCTATGTAAAGCAAACATTGTAATATGCGAAGTAACAAAGGATAGTGACAACATATGTCTACTCAGTCTACTCATCAACTAAACAGTTACGATGAAACTCTGTGTGTGCACGCGCGCATATGTATGTGTGCGTGTGTGTATATGTATGCGTGTGTGTATGAATGTGTATGCATGTATGTATGTATGTGTGTGTGTGTGTGTGTGTGTGTGTGTGTGTGTGTGCATGTATGTAAGTATGTATACACTTTAATTGAACGTGTATGGCATTTATTTCTGTACATGAGTGGATATATCAGTCTAAATTACCAATTTTACAGGTAGTGATCAGCTGTCTTTAAAGATTCAGTCTTCTAAACATTTATTAATCAATTGTTAAACTCTCATCTGGCAATTCTTAATTTTTCGGGATGTTGTTAAATCTTTATTGAGATTATGTCGTCATCAGGTGTGCTACATAGTACTATCAGTATTATTCACATCCGTCTTACTATCACCATTACAGGGCATCTACTGCCACAGTGTGACTAACCCCTTTATGTCTGCCGGATGGAGGGCAAAGTTTAATGAATTTGGTAACTATATTGATGTTAATGTAGGTGCATTAACAACAGTGACAGGTGTAATTACCCAAGGGTTAGGCGACAACGACGTCCTATGCTGGGTTACCTCCTACGAACTCCGCTATATGGGCCAGAATGATTGGCGTGTGTATAAGAACATGTATGGTGAGAACATGGTATGCATTGTTATTGTCAATCAATGTACTAATGGACGGGTCAGTTTCTTAGGCCGGGGGGGGGGGGGGGTTCACCCTCTTTTTTAAAATTAGTAGTAGGAGGTTGTCATCCTGTTTTGAAAATGCTGCATGGGGGAGGGGGTCATTGTGTTTTGAATTGTGATTGAAGAAAAATCCATTTCTACATTGGCATGACCTTGTAAGAGAGAATCATATAGAGCTGAAAGAGAGAAAAGTAGCCAGGCAAAGAAGAAATATATCACCACAACAATCAATTTATCAATATCATACACAAATTAAGTTTTATTTCACCACAAAAATTAATCATTCAATCCATCAGCCATTCAACTAATTAGTAAGCAATTAATCGATCAATCGACCAATCAATCGAGCGATCAGTCACATGCTCGCTGCTCCCTGTGCTCATAGTAATGATGAAATACCAGGCATGTGAATAGGATATTGGGGGAGGGGTCATCTTGTTTTAGAAATAAGTGATAGGGGGTCAGCCTGTTTAAGGTTTTACAGAGAGGGCGTCAGTGACTTTTCATCGGCCTGTGGAAAGATCCACCGCCAACCCTCTGGAGAAACTGACCTGTCCCTAATACCTAACAGAACACTGTAGAACTTGGAAACTTACATTTCTTCTCATACATAAGATATACCATTTTTCATATATCGCATCAAGTGATTTTTATGCGCTTTACTGTGGTTTCAAAACGTCTCATGAAAGTTATTGATAATATACCGTGTGTAAATGACAACTGTATGTGTATATGATCAGGCGCGATGTCCAAGGACAATTCAATGTTAATTTATGTATACCATATTTGAGGTGATGCTGGGTTAAATAAGGACGCACAGTTTCCACGTTTGAGTTTAAAGCTAGTTGTCAAATGTACATCGATACAATTAAAGAATTCACTGTAACTAAAATTAATTCAAATTCTACACGCGCTTTCATATTGATGTTTATGTACTATAAGTTAGATGCAACATTATGGTAATTGCATATTATCGTTTATATCATTTACTTAGTCTACAGTCTACTAATAGATAGTATCAAATTTAATTGTGATTGCCAGATATTTGAGGGAAACACAGATCAGAATAGTCATCGTCGACATTATCTTGACCACCCCTTCCTAACAACTAGGGTACGATTATATCCTGTCACGTGGTACAGAGAAATGTGTCTGCGATTTGAACTATTGGGTTGTTACTTTCAGAACTCGAGTGAGTAAAAATATCTATCTATCTATAAATCCATCCATCCATTCATCCATCCATCCATTTATCTATCCATCCATCCACCTCTACGTCTATCACCACATCCACACAGTCAGAGAGAGAGAGATGACACAGACACTCTACATATATATATATATATATATATATATATATATATATATATATATATATATATATATATATGTGTGTGTGTGTGTGTGTGTGTCTGTCTGTCTGTCTGTCTGTCTGTCTGTCTGTCTGTCTGTCTGTCTGTCTGTATATATTAATCAATATTGAGGCATAAATTGTAACGCAAACCTGTATCATTCCATTGGTTAATTAGAAGTGACAACAACTTTACATACCAGAATGAATTAAACGAATCAACGTGAACATTATCAGAACAAACTGTGTTGCCACACAATTCTGGTGTATTTACCTTATAATTATTCAAAGTATATGTCGTCTATATTATTTAAATATGTATGTCTCCCTCTGTCTCTTCCCACACCCCCTCTCTCTCTGAACTGTCCAAATTATAACCACCATTAAATAAAAAGCTGTAATTTTCTGATTGTGAGTAAATATTTCAGTTGTTACGGCAGATAACAAATGCGGAAACGTTGCACCACCTGTGTTGGAGTGATTTAAAGACTTGATTTATTGTTTTATAGGTGAGATAGCTGTAAGAAGTATTGGAGACGCACAAGGTATGTCTATTCTACTTTTTTGTCCAACTGAATTGAGGTTCAGTGCTCCTGTAGTTATGGTCAAGGTTGCGTTTGTTTGTGTGTGTGTGTGTGTGTGTGTGTGTGTGTGTGTGTGTGTGTGTGTGTTGATTTGTGAGGATGATTTTAGGTTAGAGATTGTGGTTGAGATTTTCAAATTAGCTCGAAAAAGGTGTTATTTTGGTCCAAAGCCTATATATCAGCAGATTTAAACTGAATGCCTCCCTTATGGGCAAAACCATAGATTTTTGGTCCTATACAGTGTTGGAATGCAAAATTCTGAGCTATAGTTATTATACATGATGTATTACATTAATTACATGAAACTATATGAATTTTGGAGCTTGCATAGTTAACATATTGCCTAATTATCGAAAAATAACCATTAAGATTACACATCATGACACACGCACATCTTTACCATTAATGCATATACTAAATTATCTGAAATTTAAAGCTTGCATTCAAAAGATATTGCCTAATTATCAAAAATGATGCAAATTAAACATCACAAAAAATAAATCAAACACGTGTGATTTGTAATTGTTGATGGATGTACAAGTTAATGATTTTCGGTAATTTGGATATTTTAAGAATACGCTTTGTTATGATGAACGCAAGTACCAAATTATGTTGAATTTGAAGTGTGCATTCTTAAGATATACAATGTAACCTAAATACTAAAAACCATCAATTATGCAAATGAGTAATTCATGTTCATTGGATGTTTGGTAAAATCTAATCAGTTCTTGTGATTAGCATATGGAAGATGTGTATCAAGTTTCATTAGAATCGATGAAGTAGTTTTTGAGATATCATGTCCACAGTCAGACACACTCACATACATACACACACACACACACACGCACGCGCACGCACACGCACACACACACACACACACACAACAGCATAACATAACCTCCCCTTACTGGAGGTAAAGTGACAAACTATTTGAGGGGTGGTTACATAAAGATTTGCTGAGGACGAGATGGTGGCATTCCTGGTTCGGACATCAAAACGATAAAGATGTTAATTTTGGTCGAAATACCTCAAATTACTTGGCAGAAGAATATGAAAGTAGATGTCGATGTTTCTGGGGATGTCTTCGTTAAGATTTCTTTAACACAAGAGGACTCCATCGATAATACGCTTAAAATGTTCTTTTTGGTCAATGTCCTTATCTCAAAAACTTCTATGTGGACTATGCTAATATGTGTTGAGCATGTTTCTAGAGATATCTATACCATAATACTTATTGCGCAACAGTCAAATTCTGGTGTGTATTCCAAAGAAATTACCAGAGATTCATAATAGATATAAGATTGGCAAGTGGACCAACATTCAAAATATGAACACATACATACCTAGCAACAAGACACGCCTGTAGCAGCAGCGGAATGATATAAATTGTTTAGCTAACAACAGAGATAAATTGACAAATAGATGAACGGTTTTTTTTTAATTTGGCACATTTATGTGTAGTAACTAAGACCATGTCCACACTAGTACCCTGTGCTAACAAATAGGGGGAGTCAAGCATTCAATTGTAAACACAAATGTCCATAGCAACCATTGACACAACCATATCAACGATTGCGTAACAGTATCTTGTGCAAAAATAACAATAGCGATGGGTATGTCAGTCAATTTGCAACGACAGGATGTCCTACCAATCAAACCCTCTGAAAATTACATCATTAATCATTGCCCATCCTGTACAGTTGTACTAGAATACAATTGGCGATATTTTTGATTTTTCAGTAATATCACTGCATGCATCACTTACACACACTGCTGTTCAATCGACATACTCAAAGATGGTTGTTTTTTGTCTTTTTAAGTCAATGACAACAGAAACCCATGTGGAAGCTCGATTCTATATCATGATGGTTTCTGCCTTGGTACGGTATATAGCCACAACATTGATTCTGCCTGTGACAACGTCTTTCTAGAAGGTGGTCGTCCATTGATTATAAATTCTCCGTCGATGCAACAGTTCATTGAGGATAACTTTGAGAGCTTAATGCTCGGTAGCAATGTCCGTTATATCATTGGTTTGGGAAAAGAGTCATTTAAATCATCGTATAGTTGGATGGATGACACCCCTATAGTATTCAACCGACTATCCAATCCAGTCGACTATTCAACCTACACGGAGGACCAGTGTGTATATTTGGATATAGATGATTCATTCCTTTGGAAATCTTACAATTGTTTTGATAATTCAAACATTTATACAATGCTGTGTCAGAAAGGTAATTCAATATTATAATATTAAATATTCAATATTTAATTTGTTTCCTTGCGATTGCTTCAGCACTTTCTTTCTAATATATACTTTTGCAGTTTACCCTTTTTGTGACTGTTCCCGCTTTCATAATGATGTTATACACTGGCTCTGTTGTTGAAAAGCTGGCTGATAAATTACTAGTATTTTGAAAATTTCACGAACAAGTGTTTCAACAGGTGAAGACAGTTATCCTGCATTGGTGTTCTGTGGAACGAACATTTTATTAATGTATTAAATTCTTGTAACTGTCATATATTCCACCATATATAATAAGTAAATAATCAGTATTAACCTATCAAATTAGAAGTGTTGTGCAGTAGTAATATTTTTGTCTCTTTCCCTCAACATTTTGCACATGCACAGGCATTACCCGGAAGTCGAATGCGGGAGCTCTAGTGCTTATAGTACATAGAATTGTACAATGAGTATCAGTGTATACCATGCCAAAAAAACTGCCCTCCATCTGTGTAAGTTCAAATTTGTGTAAGCCTCAAACCAAATTTGAGTTCCAGACGTATTAATTCAGCTTGTTCTACTTGTTCATACAACCTACATTTATTTTATATTTATGTATTTCAAAAGATGTTGATGAGTGTTCCTTCAATCATGGATGTGCACATGCATGTATCAATACTCCTGGAAGTTTCCGTTGTGAATGTTACACAGGGTATGTGCTTGATATAGATAACCAACAGGATTGTCATAGTAAGTATCATTTGTCTTTCCAGTCGACATTTAGACAACATTTTGATTACCATATATGACAACCTTATTCATACGGTTTTATGCATCATTAGCTACAGAACACGCTCATGAGCTCTTTACTTTGCTTGGCTTTGGCTCGCTTTCCTCTCGTGCATTCTTACTTTATTGTCTTCCTTTATTTCAGGTTTCTTTCTTTCTGCCACTCTTTTTCACCAATCTTTTATTTCTTTTTTTTTCTTTCCTTTCATGCTTTCATTTTAGTCCCCTGAAAGGGGACTATATATTACAATGGGCTGCATCTGTCTTTGCATTCATCCATGCATCCGAAATACGTACCATTTCTCAGACATGCAGTGCAATTACTTTCAAACCTGATACAAGGGTGACATGCCATATGGTACCTATGTACATCACTCGGTTTTGCGAGATGTACACATTGACAGAGTGACGGACAATATGGACATATTTGCATGCCTGTACTGGGCAAGAAGCAATATATATCTGGGAAGCTACCCTCAGTGACTAAGGCAAACGTTGAGTATGTATGGCCCCTTTCATGGACACTAGTGCATTTATTCAATGTATTTTGGGCATCAGTATTCAGATCATTTATTTTATTTATTTTGATTTACTTATTTGACTTAAGTAGGTTAGAAAAGAGAAAGTGAATATTCAATATTTAAAGGCTCAGTTCATATGTTCTTTTCATCTAATAGGACTTCCATCAAATATTTCGACGACGACGACTGTTTTTAACGAGGATGCCCAACACTTTATTAAAGCGGCTATATTGACAGAATCTCGCTATCTAGAAACCTTTATGTATCCACCCTGGATTGAGACGTTTTCCAACACGACACTAGACATTATTGTACGAGATAGCATGTACATCAAGTAGGTGTTCCCATTTTTATTGTTGTATTCATAATCCATATGTGGCATTAGTAGTCAGGACGCCAGTGTCCAAAAAGTGGCATAAAACAAGAGTTACTTTACATGGTTTGAAGTACAATATTTGACATCATATTGGTTAGAGTAATATCTGGGCCATCAGAAAACTGATGTTGCCCCTCTGGATTCTCTTGCGCAAACTCACAGTAGGCGGTTTTCATGGAAACGGTGACATTATTTGAAGGATGATAAACATTAATAAATCCATATGTCAGGCTCCAGATGTGCTATAATCATAATCAAAGTATTGTATACATGTGTTTGGGGCAACTCATTGATCATATGACCTTTCCGATCAAAGATCAAAGTAATAGTCAAAATTCAAGGTCATCTTATTTTTTCTATATTTTTATCAGAGCTCTGGCGGAAAGTTTTATATAACTAACACAAGGAATAGTTGTTATGCTGAAAATCAGTCACAAAACAGCAAATGATATAGTCTTTCAGGAAAAATACAGCAAACGCCTATTTGGAGATGCTCTATTACAAAATCCTGTTACCAAGACAACTGATATTAAGATCTGCAGTTATGAAAAATATGGTAATACTGAAGATCTCATAGTCCCTAAGTGTTATAGATATGATGGAAGTGTCTGTTAAGGGGACATACAACTCATTTAATACATGATCTTTTTGAGCCAAGGTCAAGGTCATAGTCAACATTGAAGATCGTCTGAATTTGTCAATTTTTATCAATAAATCACTGACACATTACAATAATTACAATTAAAAGATATAAGCTACATAGGAATCATAATAGACAGAGTATGACATAAATATACTGGAGGTTGCTTTGAAATTACACAAATGAAATTACCAGGTCAACAAAATGGTGTTATCTCGTCTGGAATATCTTAATGCTGTATATCTTGGTGTCTGGAAGAATTATGAGTATGATGCAATTGTCCTTATATTGGTTTTGAGGGATGGGCTGCACATGATATTTTACTTGCAAGGTCAAAGTCAAACCTAAGGGCAGGCGTTTGAAAATGTTTACTACTTGCACATTACCCCTGAGGAAGAAACATCACGAATCCTATCAGATATCGTTGCTTAAACGGCTACAAACTCAACGTAGAAGAGGAATCACAACTAAACTTAAAGTTAATCACCCAGTATGGGTAAATAAAGAGAAAAACATATCTCAGAAACGGCTTATTACTGCAAGGGAAATCTACTAAACACAACAGACAGAATTATCAAAATGATTCAAAGAAATTTGCTTGATGGAACAAAACAAAATTAATAATTAAATAATATTATATAATAATAGTAATTTTAGTAATAATAGAATTTATTTGCATATTGACCACCCTACCTCAAAAAATCTATAATAGTACCAGTTCCGAAAAAACGTGCTGTAACAAAGTCAATTGACTTGGACGAAAATGAACCGATCTTAACAATTTGGGGTCTGTTTGAGAGAAAATCTAAAACCCAGTGACATAAAGAGCTGTTAATACCGAGTGATATCAGTTTCTGGTGGAGGTTGGTAGGTGTGATAGTGTTGAAGGCCGAACTGTAGTCAATGAATAAAATTCTTGCATATGTGTTGGCATTTTCTAGATGGTTAAGGACATGATGTATTGTTAGGGAAACAACATCATCTACAGAACGTTTAACTCGGTAGGCAAACTGGTAAGGGTCAAGTGATCGGGGAAGAATGGATTTGAGATAGTGTAGGACCAAGCGTTCCAACACCTTCATAATGACAGAAGTTAAAGCCACTGGCCTGTAGTCGTTAAGGCAAGTTACAGCACGTTTTTTCGGAACTGGTACTATTATAGATTTTTTGAGTACATGCGGAACTTTGCAAAGGCGAAGTGACAAATTAAAAATACCTTCTAAGACTGTAGAGAGTTGACTAGAGCATGCTCGCAACAGACGTGGAGTTATTTCATCTGGACCTGCTGCTTTACTAACATTCATCCTAGCAAATATACGACTTACATCTGTATCAGTTATTGTAAAAGCCTGAGTGTCATTACCGGTACTAGTTACATTAACATATTTAAGGCCTATTGTTCTGCTTGTCAAAACGAGTGTAAATACATTTAGCTCATCGGGAAGATTTTGATTCTGCATAACTATACGTTTAGATTTGCTTTTATAATTAACGATCTTATTCAGACCTTGCCAAAGTTCTCTTGGGGTATTCGCACTATGGTTATCTTCAAGTTTATAGCGGTAATTACGCTTGGCTTTCTTGATAGCTTTTCGAAGTTCATATTTCGCCCTGTTATATCTCTCCGGATTATTTGAATGGTAGGCTTCGTGGTATGCCGGAATCGAGCCATGTTTCAGAAAAACAGAAAACTAAGCAATCTTTAAAATCCCTTCTTGTTTCCACATTACATGTAAGTTCGTCGATTTTGTTCCGTATAGACCGAACGTTAGCTAAACAGATACTTGGTAGTGGTGGGCGTTGGCTTCGACGACGAAGCCAAACGGGGACTCCACCACGCTTCCCTCCTTTACGAATACGACTGTGCCGTGCATTGTTGTTAGACGGTCCATTACTACTTACGTCCTGGACTACACGGATATCTTCAAAACTGTTCAAATCTACAGTAGGGTTGGTCTGCCAGTCACGAACTTGTTCACCAATGTACAGTAGTTCCTCACGGTTATATTTGTAGAAGGCTGAGACACAAGACACACAAATAGTTGACAGAATTATCAAAATGACGAGTGACTGCGAACCCATGTCGCCCTTTACCGGCGCCATATACCTAAAATACCAGCAGTCCTTGAGAATTCCATCTACGCAACTAGGTTCAGTCTTTTATCACATACATTTGAGTACAAGTTGACATGATCGTTGACTCCATAGTGTATATTATTGTTTGTTACTGGGATTTTATCCAACAAAATATCGTCTGCTTCAAATTCTCCAACTCAACTACCAACATGATGATGTGCGTATATGTGTACGTACGTCTTTCCGGGTCCCAGCGCAAGACCAATGACAATTTCAATCGTTATTGACACTGAATATAGTGTGTCACGGTCACGGTATCAGCGATTGTTACAGGAATATCGATATTATTATCCAGAATTTCTCAGTCATAAGGCTTGCTGACCAGTGTACATGTGATAAAGATGGCGACTGTTATTCTGTGCGCGTAAGGCAACTGACGTCACGAAAATAATTTTCTGAAAGGCTATATAATTTGCTTCTTGAGACTGATTTGCAGGCTTGCACATTATGTCTTTGTGATAGTTGGAGAAAACACCTGTGAATGTTTCGATTAAAAAAGTGAAAATATTGCATTGTCCTTGTAATTAGACTATGACCTTGACCTTGAGATATTCAGTACAATCATACTTTGGTGATCTTAATACCAGCTGTCTGGGTAACAGAAGTTTATCATAAAAGCAACCCCGGATATGCCTTTGCTGTATTTTCCCTGAAAGACTAAATCATTTGCTATTTTCTGGGTGATTTTTTATCTGTAAAGATCATGTCTGATTTAGCTATAGAAAAGATTCCGACGGTGTTTTAATAACTACAAAAAAATAAGATGACCTTGACCTTGGATCGAAAGTTTCGAAACGATCTTGTAATCAGTGAATTGCTTGTCCCTAAAACCCTATATGCAAACACATACATCATATCGATAGCATTTCCAGATTAGTATATTAACACTTTGGTATGATTGGGGAGATTGACAGCAGTTGTCTTGGTAACTTCATATATACTTTTTTCACGTTTTTCGGAAAGATTGTATGTTTGGCTATTTTCTGACCGACTTACAGCTTTACCAGTCATATTTGATGGAAGTATACAGAAAACAGTGAATGTTTCGATAAGTCCAACAAATTAAGATGACCTTGACTTTCGACTATGACCATGAGCTTGAATCGTAAAGGTCATGTAATCATTGAGATCCATGTCCCCTCAAATATATATACACATACTTTAATTATGATTATAGCATATATGGTTTTAGCACGAAATTCCGCGCATAGAAACTGCTATAAACTGCTATATCACTACAGTACAACAATCATTCATCTGATGATTATAAATATTTTGACACAATTTTTCTCGATCGTAACTTTACCGTGTGCTAAATCAGTGTCACTTTTGATATAGCATGCCATTTTGTACTTCAATTTGCAGACGTTATCAATATGTTTTAGAACCCTAGTAAAAGTAATCTCGTGTGCCTTCCCCCATCCTCTCCATGTTGATTCAATGTTCAGATCTGCAATTGAGTAACGGGACGGTTTGGGTCAATCTGATTAAAATCTGATGTATTGTACTCTCCGCAATTTCCTTTTGGCTGTTACGCTTATCAATCTACATAATATAATACAAGCTGATCTCCTCACGGATATCACAGCTGGATATCACGTTTACTGTGGATATCGTTTGTTCTTTTGTGAGCGCTCGTTACGTACATACATCCTCTTTTAGTGGTCTATCTGACACAACACCATCAAATAGCCAATCTCGTATTTACGAGTAGCCAATCAGAATCCGTCTTACAATATATACACTCAAAGTTCGAAATTGAAAGAAAGAGTACGACCAAACAATAATTATAACATTGTTGTCTGTGCTCTGTGCTGTGTTCGTCCTATCTTCGAACAAAGCGCTCTGAAGAACTGTACCCGTATGTTTTGGAGCATTACGCGTTCTCACTCGTTGAGTGAATTCACTCAGCCCTGAGATTTGGTGGATCTGGTACGGGGTAAGGGAACACAAGTCTTGCCGCCAGACGTTCGGGCTTTCTTCCGATACGATAAACGAACGAAGTTCGTCGTGAGGGCTTACGTTCCATCCTCGATAGTGATGTTCGGTCGTGTGTCGTATTCTATTGGAAGAACATCCGAGGTGTAGCAGCTAGACTACGGAAACGCCTACGGTGTTGTGTCAGTTGTATTTAACGAAAGAACAAACGACAGTAAACGTAACAGCCAAAAAGAAATCGCCAAGTGTACAATACACATTTAATCAGATTGGGCTTTGGTGTAACCTACTTGTATTGTTATTTTTGTACCAGACTTGAATTCTATGTTCTTCGTCTTCGAGTATCTGGCCATACATGCATCGATACTTTACACATATATAACGTCTACCTGGATGAAGACGACACGTTTATGGATTTAATGGATGTGTATTGTGGCTTTGTGAAGTCCCTGGTTCTCCTGTCAGCCACAAATAGATTGCATTTGGTTATCAACAGTGGACAATTAATGCCAGATATGCCAGATAAACTTGGATTTTCAGTTCTTTACAAACCAACAAGTATGGTAGTCATTTCTAGTCTTTTTTTTAAAGGATAAAAACACAAATATATTGACCCAAATACGATGGTCTTATTATTCCTATTCCTAATAAAACAAGGGAAATATACAAAGTCATACATTATTTTGGTGCCCATGCAATCTTCTACTGAATGCTGACATATTTGTAGTATAATTTATAAATCATTATTTCCTGCGTAACTAGAAAACTACAGTGTATAGAGACTCCATTCAAGAGCCTATACCACATGTAAGGGTGTGTTTCAAAATCAAACTGATTCTTGCATATTTCAGATACTCTGTGATTTTCAAATGTTGCTAGGTTACAGAACAAGGCAAAGATTGAGTTGAAATTTAATGTGAACGTTCTCAATGGTGTTTAGATTAAGAATTGTTCATAACATGATGATCCCGTCTGTGATATGCAAATTAGGTCTAAGTCAAAAATCAATAATCTCAAAACTATCTAGCAGACTGGGTTGAAATTTAATGGGGATGCACCTGGGCATGTGTAGATGAAGTTGTATTCAAATCGTGATGATACCATCAGCGATATGCAAATTAGGTCTTAAAATGTCAATATTGGTCAAAAGCTTTTATCATGAAAGTGCATGATGAATGGGATTGAAACTTGGTGGGGATGTTTCTGGAAGTTTTATTCTGCAGTTATTGTTGAAAATATTGTGATGCAATTGGCTCAAGCAACCACGACCACATCATCATTCAGCAAACGAACACATACCTAGCATGGATCAGTATAGGATAAACATTTCTTTCACTCTATAGTTTTGCTACAATGCCATTGGCGATATCTTTTTTTAATCTTCTGAAAGTCAAAGGCAAAACTGTTATCATTATGTCTTTATATGCATTTCTATATAGAGTTTTTTTCTATCCCGTTCATCTGCTAATTATTCATGATATAGTCTTTGGCTATCGTTTGAAAATTCTACGATAAACAAAATAACACTACAGTTATTACAAGTATGCTAAAACACACACTTTATTTTCTTGCCCATAAGAGAGGCGTTCAGTTGATATCAAGTGTTTTTATCTTTTTTCAGATTGTGGCTTGGGAGCTTGCGAATATGAAATGCAAAGTAGCTTCGCAAGACTTTCCGTGTTTATGTTACCAGACAATGGCAAACTGTCTTCGTATAGTATTTACCAGTATTTGATTATAGCTCCTAGTGAAACGTATATGCAAGTCAAATTTATGATGCTTGAGATACCAGATAGAGTTGACGGGCACTGCTATGAACGAATGTCTGTATACTATGACAGATTGCCAAGAAGGAATAAGTTGGTTGGCACGTTCTGTGAAATACATACCATATCACTGATGTTTGTTAGCGATACTCCCTTCCTGCTCATTCGCTATCAAACATGGTTATTACCAGGATTGGAAAGAGATGTTTCCGCTACTTACGCTTTTTCAGGTAATTATCAATTATACTCACTTCATTTGGTGAAGCAACCTTTCTAAGTCTGTGCACTCGATTATGACAACACATTGGTCAAGTTATTACTGGGTTTCTGATACATTTTGGCTACATACAGTAACAATGTTTAATGATGTTACATTTCGACACAATAGTCGTCCTGGATTCTGCGTGAATTTTCACCCTATCAAACGGCCAACCACGTCAGCATTGGTATGGTCAAATTGTTGGATAAGGGTCCTTAAGCCTCTGGACAAATACTTTTTAGGCAGTAATTTGGCCTGGTAAAGTCATGTATTACTGGGGGTGGGGTATTTGTTGTCAGTTTTATCTATCTGTGAGTAGAGACTGAAACCACACGCGAGAGCGAAATAATTTAACCAGAACCACGACTAGACGGTTCTGTAACGATGTTTTGATATTGGTCACCCATGAGAGGTTGCTGCCATATACTTATATGCATAAAGAGATGATACCTGTCCCCTGATTCAAATGTCACCTCGTGGTTAAGTCATCACTTTATAGGGCTATACCGATTCCTGTACATCCATAAGCATTGTCCCCAGTCCTGTCAGTAATCTTTCTTTACCAAAATGTGCGTAGGTGACCGCCTGTTGAAATTGGAACAAGAACATCTAACTGGAAAGTAGCCTTTGACAGTTCGCAGCCGGAGTTCGCACCTGCTGAATGTTACTAGTAATGTTTGGCCAATAAAAAAGAGAAGATTTTAACAATTAAAGAGGACGAAGCCAATGCTGTATTTAAAATATGTATTTAAATTCCAGATATTAATGCAAAAATATCAATTTCAATAGTAAATTGAAAGGGGAAAGTGCAAATATGTTGAACATGAAACGCCACTCTCATTGGTCTTTGCACCTGTTTATCAAGTACACAATTAGCATAATTACCGATGCCGATTCACGACTGGTGAAAACGGAACCGTCCAGTCATGATTCTGGTTAACACGATGTTACGCAATCACGTGAGATCCGAGCTCACGCAAGAGATCCGTTTATTACTTCAGAATCCGATAATATAATTTTTTTAAATAGATAAATATATAAATGACTAAATCAAAACCACGACTCTTGGCAGTCTAGCCGTAACCGTTCGTCAAAATTACACCGTAAACCTTCAACTAATTGTTTTGAATACGTACGTATCGGCATGTTTTGAACGAAATGGCGCTGTGGTTAATCAAACACAATTTCATAAGCATTGCAGATATTAAATACACAATGCGAAGAATTATTTGTCATCAAATGTTCCAAGGTTGAGGGTGACTTGTTCGTACTTCTTTCCAACGGTTTTCTATACATATCCAGAGGTTTCAAAATACCCAAATGAACGCCACGTCACGTCATGTCCAGTATGGGCATGTGTCTGTCGCTTTCCCGAATATTTATGCAATTTAACCATTCATTACATGCGGTAGACGCATGCGCAGGCTTGACTTGACGTGATGGCTACTTGTAGTTACCTTGTTCATTAGTGTACTCCGAAAAGCAATTTCACAATTAAAAAATTATACCATATCTTTATTTACAAAAATAGACTTGGTCTGTGTTGTTTCACATTGTTTTATTTCATAAAAATTCGAAATCGATTTGTTATCTATTTTCTTTTCAAGTGTTTACAAACTGGGTGAAGACGTTCAGCAAACGGATAGTCAACGTTAGGCCCATTCGAACCTTATCAGCTATTAGTTTGAAACTAGGGTCCTTGAATTGTTTATTTTGGTGCAGTCAAATTTATTGTATTGAGTACAGTTTTATTGATCTGTGTACATTATTCATATCACTGTAGATTACAAGGGGTGTGAAGTTGGAAGACACGAATGTAGGGAGACAAGATTATGTTACTCGCCAAGTGGCATTATATCATGGGGATTGATGACACCAGATCAACCACCAGAACGTTGCACATGGCATCTAATGACTCCGGAAGATACCTTCATCACTTTTCAAATTCGGGATTTTAACCTCGAGAATAAATACGACTGCAGTTCCAACTATTTACGGCTATATGATGGTAACAGTACGTATGGTCGACTTCTTGCTATGTTTTGCAATGAACACATGCCACCTAGTGAAGATACTGCAATCTTATCCAATGGCAATTACATGTATGTAGAATCTGTAATCACGTCTCCAAGTGATCAAGTTGGTTTCAAAGGGTATTTCACTTCTTCAACATACGAAATCGAGTCGTTCGTGAATGTGCATGATAAGGGTAAGTGAACATCTAGGCTTGTGATCAATACGTATACATCTAACAAGACAATATTGTGACTTGTGTCGGAATATACAATAGACAAGTATTTGAAATAAAATGTTGAACAACGCTACAGCCATTTGTTGATATAAGGATCATTGCGAACTGCTATGCCTTCAAACAGTAGCAAAATAAGAGTCCCTCACCGTGTTTTCTTTTATTGGGCTTCAGTTGAAAAATCCCATTCTGTTTAGAAATGTTTAATTTTCCAAATACAAAAAACGAAATGTTCCGCGTGAGCACTTGGATGCATGGAAGGATGTATGGGAGAATGAACAGTATATGACAATTGCTGTTGTAGACACAAATGTATGAGATCTTCAGGATTCAGGCATTGTATACAGATTTCGATTTATCAGAGCCAGATCTCATAAATTGCGATATTATTGTAGAATGCCAGCAAAGTTCATCTTGTCTGAGTCGCCGCTAAAGTTCCTAACATTTCATGATGGTCATAAGAGTAAGCTTACTATGGCAATTTTGTAATATTCTAAAGATTTGTAAAGCAGTGAATTATTTCCGAGATGTTTGATGAGTTGTTGTGTCTCTTGTTATCTCTTTTAGAATATGACTGCCCAGACAACTGGGACAAATATGATAGAAATTGTTACAGATTTGTATTTACTTCGGACACGATAACCTGGTCTGATGCCGAGTACGACTGTCAGAGGGGAGGAAGTCATCTTGTTAGTATACACAGTGGTCAAGAGATGAAATTCATCCGCCACATGCTAACAAGGACCTGGAGTACACGGTTTACCAGAACTTATATAGGTACTCGATTTTTATTCTTAATTCTTGTCATGCAAAGGATTAAAACATAACCTGAATCTGTACGTGGTGCATGTAGCATACATCAAATGTGCACGTAAGCTTGTATGTGTATGTGTAATTTTAACCACTTTGTCGCTGTTTTGAAAGAGAAGTTTGATCACAAACGTGGAGGGTCTATAGTTTGATATATTACCGGTTCTTTGCTCTTCCAGGTTTAACCGATAAGGACACTAACGGTATCTATAGATGGAGTGATGGCACCCCTACAAGTTACTCAGCATGGCTGACCAGATACGAGTATGTTGCTTTATCCTTCAAGAAACAATGATAATCCGTGTCTTTCTCTTACAAGCTTCCGATGACGTCACAAACGAACACTTAGACGTACAATAATTAAAAAATTGAAGTTGCTGATTTTAATGTAAACATCGTAAAAATTGCCAACGGTATTTATTTTATTTGAACAACCCGAAACGACATAATAGAAATGGGGCCATGACCTTGCTTACTACTTACTCTTGAACTTCCAATACATGACCTTATTGTGCGTCTGCTGTATTGAATGTACCTTTTCAAACTTTATCATTACAAAGCAGACGACTGTCACGACATGATTATTAGACATAGTTAAGCAAAAACACAGAATATTTAGAAAACTGTAAATCTTACCAGATATCCATCTCTCTGTTACCATTTGTTACAAAACCACAGCAGTTCTCGCCACTGTATGTTTTTTTTGTACGTTACTGATGAGCAGTAATGCTCAAGGTGAATAAATAATGGTAATTGTATAGAAAATTGCAAGTTTGTTCAGATTTTTCCCTCTTTATTCCCAGGGTTCTAATGTAACAGTAAGTTAAAATTAAATGTTGCATTAACAGAAAAATGAACTATATTATGTATCACGTAGTAATCAATATGTATGCCTATACTTTGCAGAGATGGCATTTATGACATGAGACAGAGTCAGCCCTCTGGTGGTGAGATTGAAGCCTGTACAATAATTGACATTACAAGCTACCATACTTTGGACTATTGGCATGATATATCGTGTGTTTCAGCTACTGAACATCAATACATATGTAAAAAACCAGCACAGTTTAAAGGTAACTCTTTTTCTGAGTCGTACGAATCCTCAATGTGTAAAACACAATCGTGACACTGAATTTCCTTATTACTTTGACAATGAAATCTGCTTCGTTAACTTTGTTGCTTTACCCCAGATCTTATTGGAAGATATTAAGGAAAAGAAAGACTTTTTCTAGTGGGAAACAAATGTATTGATCCTACTTCTTGTACGTTCATTGCAGATGGAGCAGCAGACCAAGTATCTTACCCTTCGTTACAGCTTAATACTAGAAGTAAGTATGTGAATTTTCATGTTTACAAATATTACATTAAATTAAACACACACACACACCTACCTACCTGATGATACTGGGCGAAAGCTAATCCAAACATTGTGTAACCCACTGACGCAAGTGAGCTTTGTTGAGACCATCCAGTGTTCATATATTTGGTGAAGGTAATATAACAGAGAGTACGACACAGTGGTGAAGAGAATATAAACTCGTCACCAACAGTTTGAATACCTCACGGTAACGTACGCGCGGAAAGATAAAGAGAATATTCCAACTAAGTGGACCTAAATGATATGGTGGTTAGTGTTGTGGGAGTGACAGAAATAATTCAATCTGAATAGGTCTTATTAGCATGGACAAGACCTGTCAACGGTAATGCTAATTCATGACATTTCTTCTATATTTCAGGCTGTAAGCAAGGGTGGAATAGATTTGGAAACGTGTGTGTGAAATCATTCTTTGACGAGATAACACATTCACAAAATGATGCTTTTAGATTTTGTCAGTCGGAGGGTGGAGACCTATTAACAGTCAAAACCGCAAAAGAAAAGGAATATATTGTACACATATTGAACAATTATTGGACTGTTCCACGCGGCTTCAATCGCATTTGGATTTATGTAGTTAACGAGACACTTATTGACGACAACTTTGATACTGTAAGATGCACTGGCCTAAGGAAGGCTTACTACAGTTGGGACATTGAAGAGTCGCTATGCAATGACAGATACACAACTTCCGGATTCATATGTCAGCTTAAATCTAACGGTATGTATTCATTAGTAATTTATTGTATGTGTTTGAATGTACCATCAGGATACTTGGACCAACCTTTCAATCGATAAAGCCATATATGACCACTATGTAAATCTGCTCTAGCGATATATCAACCAAATCAAAACGCAAATTTTATCAATTATATAAAAAGTGAGTGTGATTTGGCAAAATTGAATGTTGACGTAAACCTGCTTTGATGCAACCCTGCACCACAGATACTAGTAGTTTGTATGTGCCTGTACACATTACTCAGGTTCTCGCCTGACTGTACCCTTGGTTTACCAGTAAAATCCTTCTTCTGCCGTTAGTGGCATTTATCTCGATATCTATCTATATTTCTCTTCAAGTCTGAGGTCTGGTTCACCAGCAACAATGTCCTGTGATCCTACAAGAATTGCTAGCAAAAACCCATTCGCTACTTATGATAAGAGTTTATATTTAGGTCAACATTAGCTATCGATTGCTGCTTGTTTTTTTTCAGTGACGGACTAACTCGTCAGTGTAGTTGCATGCTGCATTTCTATTGTTTCATATACTATATATCCGTATGTATGTATGTATGTATGTATGTATGTATGTATGTATGTATGTATGTATGTATGTATGTATGTATGTATGTATGTATGTGTGTATGTGTGTGTGTGTGTATGTATGTATGTATGTGTATGTATGTATGTATGTATGTATGTATGTATGTGTGGATGGATGGATGTATGGATGGATGGATGGATGGATGGATGTATGTATGTATGGATGTATGTATGTATGTATGTATGGATGTATGTATGTATGTATGTATGTATGTATGTATGTATGTATGTATGTATGGTAATGTATGTAATTGAAGTAAGATATTGATTGTTTTTATCTTAGATTTAACCGAATCGTGTCCATCCCACTACTTTAAATGTAATAGTGGTGAGTGTATCCATCGTGTGTTTACTTGTGACGACAGAAGGGATTGTCATGACAGCAGTGATGAAGCTGATTGTGGTAAGCGAGACACATGCTTTGCTATCAGGCTATTGTATTGTATTGTATTGTATTGTATTGTATTGTATTGTATTGTATTGTATTGTATTGTATTGTACTGTATTATATTGTATTGTATTGTATTGTATTGTATTGTATTGTACTGTATTATATTGTATTGTATTGTATTGTATTGTATTGTATTGTACCATCCCATGCCATACATGCCATGCTTTGCTATCAGGCTATTGTATTGTATTGTATTGTATTGTATTGTACTGTATTATATTGTATTGTATTGTATTGTATTGCATTGTATTGTATTGTATTGTATTGTATTGTATTGTATTGTATTGTATTGTATTGTATTGTATTGTATTGTATTGTATTGTATTGTACCATCCCATGCCATACTCTGCCATCCCATCTTACCTCGTTCAGCTAATTATTATCAAAACCAATTCATTATCTTAGTATTTAGTGTATCCATAATATATGATCCCGAAATCAAATGTGAAGACTTCATGTACCTTGTATCTATTTTCGTAGGATAGTCTGGTTCTCAGAATCTTTATACCTTTACATCTATTTTCGTAGGGAAACCCTAGTTCCCAGGTTCTATGTATTGTATATAATTTTTTGTAGGAAACCCTGATTCTCAGGTTGTATGTATGGTATATATTAATTTTCGCAGGAAACCCTGGTTCTCAGAATACAAGTTTTACATGTAGCAGTGGAGAGCGTGTTCCTCTCTCTTTCTACTGTGACCACGTACAGAATTGTCTTGATGGCTCGGATGAAATTAACTGTTGTAAGTTATCTCTACATTATATTAACTAACTGATGCCATGTCGGTGATATGTTGCTTGCATGAATATTTACTTTTATGAAAATACGCTTTAAACAATGTGTTAGTTGACTTATAGCAAGTCTGTCGTTGGGGATAAAAAGACGATGTCAATACGATGGTTGGATTCATTGGTTGTTTGGATACTAATAATCAATCAATCAACCAAATCAATCAAATTTCTATAGCGCCGATTTCCAGAGCCATGTTCTGTTCAGTAGCACTGAATGGCTAAAGCACACCGTATGCTTTGGTGAACAAATAAGTCTTCAGTTTTGTTTTGAAAATAAATGAGCACATGTTTGAAATAAAAATATCTGGTAGACTCAGGCTTGCTTTACAGTCAGTAGGAGGTAGAGAAAGGCTGTATAAAGAGACATTATATTAAAAGTGTTGGATATTAGTCCATAATAAAATATAATTTTGAGTAACATAAAGGGGATAACTGATATGATATGGACTACACAGAAATATCTTTCTACAATGTTGTCTCATTGGTTACATGTGGTGCTAGTCTTTTTTAATTCTCTGATAGCATCAGATTTACTGCACATAGCAAAGATTGTGATGGGAATATTCGTCATAGATTCCTTATTTAACTGAAAGAAATCACTTCTTCTTATACTTTAGTTTATCCAGAGTGCAGAAGAGGCCAGTTCAAATGTAGCAATGGTCAGTGTATTGAAATCACCAAAATGTGTGATCAAATTGAACACTGTCCTGATGGGAGCGACGAAATTGAATGTTTAGGTGAGATATTACAACCCTGTTAAATTACATTCATTTTGAGTTTGGCAAAGGATCCTTTCATAGATGTAATTATCATTTTTACTGTGTTTCCTGCGTTTGTAGGGAAATGCAACAACGGTTTCCAGTGTCATGATGGTACGTGTATTCCAAGACAGATTGTTTGTGATGGATATACAGATTGCCCAGGGGTATTACAGGAAGACGAGTCAGATACATGTCGTGAGTTCTTTGTTATTCCTGTTTTCACTGCAATTGTCAGTTAAAGTTCGAAACAGTATTGTATTTATTTATTTATTTACAAACTTATTTGTTTGTTTATTTATTTATTTATTTATTTTTTTATTTATTTATTTATTATTTATTTATTTATTTGTAAATTTATTTATCGGATAACCAACGGCTAATCCCATTGATAGGCTCCTTTGGTCCAGTGTTAGTGCAGGAGGAAACTGGAGTACCTGGGGAAAACCTGCGTTGTACGGTAGAGTCAAACTGAACGACACGCTTACAGTGTGGTAATAAATTCAATCAAACACTGAATGGGTTCGAACCCCGACCGCAGTGGTAAGAGGCAAGTGGTTTAACCACTCGGTCACCGACAACCCGTATTGCACCTTTGGAAGTGGTGAAGCCATTATTTTATTTAGCAAACAGAAGTTGATGTGAATTTAATTTCACGCCTTAGAGTCGGTAAAAGTGTAAGGAATAAAGTAAATTCATTTGCTGACATTTTTATTGTAGCCTACAAGATTCACAAAGAAGCTTCATGTTATAAGACCGAGGATCGATGTAGGTGTACTGCGGACGAGTTCCAGTGTAGTAATGGGGCTTGTACAAGTGTAGACCTACTCTGTGTTTATGACTTTGATCACCATGGATACCAGCGAGGTTGTCGGGACTTCAGTCATCTATCAGCATGTGGTAAGCATAAGATGTATTTTTTCAGTCTATATCAGTTGTACATCTAGCCTCTTACACAACATGCCTACACTGAACAGAAATAATGTTTATCTGTTGTAAGCCAAAACCAACGGTGATTATGGATCACTCAAAAAATTCTCGGGACAAATCTGTTGACTCATTTCGCTGTGGTATACACAGATGTATATCATGCATGTACTTCAAAAATGACCTAATGATGACAGAAATTAGTAATTTAAAAAAGACACGAGTGAATAGAAGACAATCTCGTTCTATTTGATGTACAAATAATGATGCGTTATCAAGCCGGAAACAGATGAGAATGCGAATTGGATTTTAAATTCATTTGAAAAGCTCTGCACAATGGCCCAACCTAATGGTCCAGCCCAAGAGCCCAGCCCAACGGCCCTGCCCGATGACCCTGCCCAATGACCCAGCCCAAGACCCCAGCCAGGGTTTCAGGATAACAACATTGTAAGAACAATTAATAAAAAGAATGACAACATGAAGGTATTATTAAAGATAATTTTCTCAAATGCGATGTTTTTTTCTCGTAAACAGGGCCCTTTCACTGCCCAGGTAAAATGTTCAAGTGCCCTGATAGCTATTGTATTCCTATTTATCGGCGATGTGACGGTGTTCCTGACTGTATCGATGGCAGAGACGAAATGAAATGCGGTAGGTGTTTTGACAATTATCCGGAGTTCTTTTTTCTTGTCTCCTTTAGAATCAACCATATTTGACAGCAAGAGGTTGACAATAAGTAAAACATGTAATGAATAAATAAATAATGCATACATACATACATACATACATACATACATACATACATACATACATACACACATACATACATACATACATACATACATACATACATACATACCTACATACATACCTACATACATACATACCTACATACATACATACATACATACATACATACACACATACATACATACCTACATACATACATACATACATACATACATACATACCTACATACATACATACATACATACATACATACATACATACATACATACATACATACATACATACATGTACATACATACATACATACATACATACATACATACATACATACATACATACATACATACATACATACATGTATGGTACATAAAATGGCTTTTATTACTAAATTTCCTAGATTAAAGCAACGTCATTACTCGTCTTCTTTTACATCACAATTGTGCACAGCCTCTCTACAATTGTTATTTTACATTGAAGTTGTCTGAATGTGTGCAAAAATGTCATTCCAAGAGTGAAACGCCGATGTAACTCCGTTTGTTATTCGTGTATATAGAAGTGGGACATTTAAAATAAAGTGTATGCTATGGTTTATTTTATATATTGTTACTACAGTGCGTACATAACTGACAGTTCTGAAATCTAAAATGATGCTTACAAGTTTTCTTTGTATTTTCAGATGAATACATCTGTCATGGTAACTTCAAATGTCACAACTCAAGGCATTGTCTAGCACACAACCAACTGTGTAACAGCATTATGGATTGTCCTGAAGGCGACGACGAATTGTATTGTGGTATGATTTAATTATTATAATTACATGTAGTAAGGAAAACAAACATTGAATGATTACTGTTGGGTTTTCACCAGTTACACGTCTTACAGGCTACTATCTCTTGATGTTGGTTTATTATACTTTGTTTTGTGACATCACAAAGTTTGCTGTCTTTCCTGATCTAGAATAGTATGTAATTGTTGACGCTTGCAATCTGTGGTCAATAGAAATAAGCCATGACAATTCCATTCACTACTACATACATACCTAGATATCAACAGTGGAGATTTGGATGATGTGACGTCACCAGCAGGGGGTTTCCCACTATTCTTTGCGGCAAAAGTTCCCAAAATAGCTGCACACAGTGAGGCTGAACATAGCAGAAATTGCCCAAATTCTGACATTTCGAAGTCGCTTAACTTCAATGTTTCAGTTTATTTCTAAAATTCATATGCATATCGAAGGTAACATTAGTTTTGATTGGACCTTTCCTTTAATTCCTTGCCTCTGTTTCTATGTTATAATGATGCAACTTGACACGTCGAGTATTGTTGTTGATATTCACAGACACTAGTCAGTGTATTCGTATATTGATATGCTTGTATTTCGGAGTAGATGGTCCTGCTTATGCATATGTAAAGCTCGGTGTGGCAAACCTATGGTGCTGTACACCATTCAAGGCGGATAGGATAGAAACAGCATCATTTAAGCTATTCCTTCAGCCTATCTATCACTATGTATACATAAGTTGGTCACGTTATTGTTGCGAAGACCTTTTAAGTGTTGTTTAAACAACTTCCTAGGCACAGTGAATGAAATTACCTAATTTAAAAGCAAGTTGTTGTTGTTGTTGTTGTTGTTGTTGTTGTTGTTGTTGTTGTTGTTGTTGTTGTTGTTGTTTTAAATCCACGGGCATATTATAAAAACCAATGAGACTAATCGCTAATGATTATTTTAGTAACTAGATCTGTTTTGATGTTATTCTATCGTTTCCAGATTTTACATGTCCGATTGGATGCAATTGTATTGGTTTAGTGGTTGACTGTACAGGAAACAGTACTTTGCATTTACAACGCATACCTGGCACAGCTCGTAAAATGTAAGCTTACAATGGTAACTGTACAGCATGTCTGCTCGTAACATAAATAACACATGAATGAATGTTAACCTAACAATACATATTATTATAACTGTTACTCTATATTAGTACTTATAAAGCACCTGATATCTGGAGAGCCCCAGGAGCTAGCAAAGAACGAATTACAAAATTATGGCACAGGGTGTTTATATATATATATTTATAGCATGGGTTGTAGTTACTCTTTCTTTAGAATTGTGACCTTTGATAATGTTGTGATACAGCGATACAGAAGTCTAAGATTTCAGAATTAAATACCATATCTACCCATTTCTTCCAAACGTTCATGCAGCCCTTTGTATACTATACTGTAACTTCCACGTAGCTTACACATGGCCTTTAAACTATCGTCTCTACAAATTGTTAGATACGTCTTGATAAACTATATAATACATTGTCTTCATCAATTCTAATAACACAAAAAATAATGTTTCCACTCTCCAATAAGTACTCGCATTATCACTATGGTATCTCTTCAAGTAAACATAATACATTGCTTGAAATGTTTTCATTGATGTTTGTTCTTTGCAAGCATTGGTAATGGTGTTCAATTTTCAAGTACTGCAGTATCGACTATAAATGAAAACAACAACCACGTTTTGACGTCTGATATCATGGCTCGATTTAGCTTCCTCGCTGAATTGTAAGTAAAAGTTTACTGACAATTGATATTAATATATTTTGTATTGTTCTTGTGTAACCGTCTCTAGACAGTAAACACTAAAATCGTGTCCTCTTTAGATCTCGGATATACCATGGACTATCCAACTTTATTCGTGTGTGCGTGCGTTCGTGCGTATGTATGTATGTATGTATGTATGTATGTATGTATGTATGTATGTATGTATGTATGTATGTATGTATGTATGTATGTATGCATGCATGCATGCATGCATGCATGCATGCATGCATGTATGTATGTATGTATGTATGTATGTATGTATGTATGTATGTATGTATGTATGTATGTATGTATGTAAGTGTGTGTGTATGTGTGTGTGTGCGTGCGTGCGTGCGTATGTGTGTGTGTGTGTGCGTGCGTGCGTGCGTGCGTGCGTGCGTGCGTGTGTGTGTGTATGTGTGTCCTAATGTACGACTTCCTTGTTTTGATATCTTAGGTATGATCTGACTGGTTCCTTTTTTAATTTTAGAGATCTTTCATCCACTGGTTTGACATCAATAATGCCAGGGACTTTTAAGGATGCCAGCAACTTATACCTCTTGTAAGTAATCTGCCAATCATACGTTAGTCCAAGGATATATATTGTAAGACAAAAATAGTCGATGTATGTCTTACATGTGTTTGTGCAAGATATTAGTAGTATCAAATGTTTTATATTTCATCTCTCTTCTCAATTAAAGACAACTACATTTTAATGCCTTAGTTTTGGATATGTGTATGTGATAACCTAAATGAGTTGTTATACTCTATAGGAAAATATCGGGCAATCGTCTGAAGACAATCGAAAATAGTTCTTTCTCTGGTCTGAGCAACTTGAGATTCCTGTAAGTAATCTTTACTTTTTGTTTGAGAGTGATACGTCAGATTTACGTCATTCCTTGGTCAATATCAGTCTATCCTGTTCAAAACTCACTGATTTTTGAACTTGACAAACTATGAATGTTTCACCCATCTACTTTCAACATTAAACACTTTGTGTGCATGGGCTATAACAAAGAACAGATTTAACTTCCAGATATTGTTCAATTAAAGTTGTTATCCCGTCTTTTAAGGAGTAAAGATGTCATGAGTTTGAGGTATATGTAACCAGTACAATATATTACATCTTTTTAAAGTTAGAATATGCATCGAAATCTTTATTTGTTTAAGTGTATTCTGAATGACTCAGAGATGGTGTGATTCACTGAAGAAGCTAGATATGTGGCTCATAAAATAATAAAATGTCTTTTTACTCGAATATTTTTGGAACGTGTAGATGTCAAAGATCTTGCTATCTGTGCTTGTATCAAACAGAACCAGAGGGAACATTAAACGGACAGTGCATTTCTTTGGATAAATCATGACCTCATTGAGTACGGCATAACAAACGCATTTCCTCCTAATAACTAGGGTAACTCAATGAAAGAAAACAACGACAGTGAAGGGTGGCCAACTTACAGTATATTCTTATGAAGGGTATTTACAATTTGAACTAGTCTGGTATATATGAGACGCAAGGAACATGGATACATGGAGCTCTTTCACTGATTTTAGTGCATCTCCTTTGATCGTTTGAATGTCACTATTCCATGGCATACCTGAAAGGAATAAAACATAAATTCTAGTGATACGTGCCGACTTGGCTCTTTCGAATTTATTATCAATTTTCCAGTTTATCCGTCGACAACGATATAGTATGGATTGCACTCATTTGCTGTTGCTGGCAATATACTGATGGCATGAAATCTAAAGCTTGAATTCACCTTAAGTACTACATCGAAAAGCTCAATATGAGAATATTACTTGGACATCTAGACGTTCCATAAATATTCGAGTAAAAAGACATTTTATTATTTTATGAGCCAAATATCCAGCTTCTTGAAAGGGGCGATATATCAAAATGGACAAGCATTGATGTTATTACACAATATGTTCTTTGTAAGACAGTGTACCAGGTATATCATTTTTACATTAAAAGAATTGCAATTGGAAACAGTTATTGAGGATTTTTACATTTGTTTCAGGGACGTCTCTATGAATCCTTTGGAAAACATTGAAGATAATGTATTCGAAAAAATTACAAAGATAGAGTCAGTGTAAGAATGCATTTACTTTTCTTAGATTTCGAATCTGATTCAGGAAATTAAATTATGTGAACCCCAAAATTACAAGCCCGTAACTGTGGTTTGCGTGTTCTCTTTCTGTACTCTAATATCAAAATTGTGCGGCTTATTAATTTCGATTCTTTAAATACCCCCTAGAAAGAAATGCTAAGTTCTCTCTGTCACATCAGATACCCATACTACTTAAAACCACATGTAAGATTGCAAGTTTGAGTTCCAGTGTGAATTGTATATTATTCATTAAGTGCGTTATTTTATTTAGCATTGACATTGACATAGCAATGGACATTTTTAGATCTCATTTTAATATTCATAAAAACACTACTATATGGTTAGAGTGGTACTATGTAGCACTTACGAAACCTAAGCCCATTTCAGAAGTCTTACTTTAACAATATTTTATCATTTTTACATACGAACTTTAGCAAATTGTCGATTATCTTTTTTACCAGTTACTTCGGGAATGTTTGAAAACAATAAATTATCGAAACAATATTTCAACAAGTGATAGATAAATTTCGACGTCCTTTGTGTATTTCATTAAATTTAAAATGTGTGTATCAGTTAATTCGTAATTTTAAATTACCATATGCTTTGTCATTTTCAGGAGTGCTGATACGTTCTTGCTATGTTGTCTAGCCGGGGGAAAAACTGAGTCGTGCCAAACATCACCAAATGAATTCTCGTCATGCAAGCATCTTCTACAAGATTCATTCATTCGTCATCTGACTATGCTCATTGCTGTGTCTGCCATACTTGGTAACCTTGCAATTATTGCAAGGCAATTTTTGTCTAAGGAGCAATCCATATCCCCCTCTAGGCGTGTCAATAACCTTCTCCTTGTCAATCTAAGTGTAGCCAATTTGTTGATGGGTGTTTACATGCTCATCATCACTGCATTTGATTACCATTACCGCAACGACTACGTCAAACATGATATCGAGTGGCGAGGTAGTGGTATATGTAATTTCTGTGGATTCCTAGCAACCGTTTCCAGTGAGATGGCGATCTTTATTCTCACTGTTCTGACCATTAACCGATTCCTGCACGCAGTGTCTCCGTCCTGTGGAGCCAACTTAACCGTGAAGGGAACTTGCATCGTTGTGGTCACTGGTTGGTTAGTTATGATAACCATTGGCTTGATCCCACTGACTGGCATGGCTTATTTCGAAGGTGTCTTCTATTCCCGCACCGGTATCTGTCAGTCCATCCTTATGTACGATTCACCTTATCCTGGATTGGAGTATTCATTTGCCTTCTCTGTGGTTCTCAATTTAATTGAATTTTTGTTGATTTTCGTGATGTATGTCGGGATTCTCATTTTCTCGACACTGTCTACTCAATTTGATAGGAAGATATCAGCTTTGGCCACTCCTATAATTGTTTCCGACTTCTGCTGTTGGGTTCCGATTTGTATGATGGGTCTTCTTGGTATGTATGGATATGAAATCCCAGATGGTGTTTACGCTTGGTCGGTGATGGTCATCCTACCCTTCACCTCTGTCTTGAATCCTATAATTTACTTCTACTCGACCGTCAGCTTCGGCAAGAATACAGTGAAAGGGAAAGACCAACTGACCAATGAAGGTGATTTTTCATTACCATTATATCCCCTTTTGTTAGCTTTAACACAAAAAAACTTCAAAGGTCACGTTCTAGCGATATGATCGCATTTGATATTTTAAATATTATGCTTTCATCAAAGTCGTCAAAAATCAAGTTGACTGATTGATTCAGTACATACATAATACTACGCTCACTGAGTTCAAAATGTGCTATGGCTTTGTTATCAGAATACCACTAATATCTGTTTATATTGATCATGTGATTGTACATCGGAATGTACATCAAGATATTTGCATATCTAATCCTCATCATAACAGGATGAGGATTATATATATATATATATATATATATATATATATATATATATATATATATATATATATATATATATATATATATATATATATATATATATATATATATATAACTCGGTGAGTATCAATCTGCTAAGACAGTGCTCTATACCGCAGTGGCAGAGCGTAATAGTTTTGGTAGTACTGGAACTCTTTCTTGGGTGTAACTCGGAGTTTCACGCATATTGCGATCATCAGACACTCTGAGAGTGTCTGATGATCGCAATATGCGTGAAACTCCGAGTTACACCCAAGAAAGAGTTCCAGTACTACCAAAACTATATATATATATATATATATATATATATATATATATATATATAATATAATATATAACAAAAATACCACTCTACACAGATGTGCATTGAGCACTGTTTACTCCAGCATAGACATTTTACATATTCTGAATTTATATGGTGTAAAAATTGAAACACCCCTCCCCCTAAAACAAAACCACAATATCAAAATAAATGATGATATAAATGATATATTTCTGTCATAAAAGCTTAGCATATCAAAGGTCAACACAAGTATATATATACTGATGAACCACTCCATAATTTGCAGTCACAAGGAAGTCAAAAGGGCTAATCAATTTATAGCAAAGAAAAGTAAACAGCCTTGATGACAGATGAATTACATACTTTTTCGACCAACTCTTTCACGGCTTTTTGTTTTAGATAGTTAATGAATCCATCTGTTTATGAAACGCTGGGCTTTTACGATGAGTCATTTACATTATTATTATTGCGTTATTTCATTGTGTTCTTATATCAATCAATTTTTACAGATATCTCTGTCCTGATGGCCAGAATGAACTCCCTCATGCATGTGCTGGGCCAAGATGGTGACGTCACCAATGATGGTGACGTCATGGCGACACTGATGACGAAAGTCAAAGAAACCATGCAGATATTGGATAATATGCAAATAAAGAGTAGACCCGATACAGCTAATGGGGTAAATTGCATATAAATATTTTGTGTCGAATTGAGCAATTTTAGTGCTGTAGTACCGATAATGTAACCTTAAGGTTGGAAAACTAATACAAAATGAATACCAAATCAAATAATAACATAGAAGAGCAATTCCCCTACTTGATTGGATGCCCAAAGTGTTGTAGAGATGAACTCGCAATTCAACAAAAGCGATCATGAACTATTTAATTGACAAGTGGTAATATTAAACTTTCTCTGAGTCCACTGATTTAGACAAATTATCACCAATTTCGCAAATGCCCCTGTTATCCGTTTTTACCTCCTGTAAAGGAGGGTTATTCTGCAACTTTAACTTGTCTCTCTATCTTGCTGGACGGCTGGCTGGCTGTTTGTTTGTTTGTTTGTTTGTTTGTTTGTTTGTTTGTTTGTTTGTGGACACGATATCACAATACTTAAACAACTCTAATGAAATTTTATGCACTTCTTCATGTTATTGGAATATCAACAACTGGAATGTTTGGTAAATTATCCTATGAATATTAATGACCATTTGCATCAATGATGTTCGGTAATTAGGCAATATCTGAAAAATGCAAGCTCCAAATTTCATATAACTTGATATATATACACGGATTATAACAAAATACAGGTGTCCTAAAGCGATTTACGTTGCCTTGTGTTGTGTTGTGTTGTGTTGTGGTGTGGTGTGGTGTGGTGTGGTGTGGTGTGGCGTGGTGTGTTGTGTTGTGTTGTGTTGTGTTGTGCTGCGTTGTACAATCATATAGACAAAAGAGGGATCTAATGATAATTTCAATGGGTACCACGTCGTGCCTAAACTTATTGAAAACTAGTTTCCGTGCAAAGCAAACAGGAAGACGTTACTGTAACAGTGTTTGTAACAGTTGTTGTTTTTCTATTACAGAAAGACACATTTCATAACGGTACAGACATGGTGGAGACCAAGCTGAGTGCTGCACGTACAATTCGAGACAAGAGCCCTCTAACCAAACCAGCTGATAACAAAGGATATGTACATGATGAAATTGATCTTGCTAATATATAGCTTGAACCAAATTAACCGAGTATTGGTCAGTAGATCAGATACTAGCGTAAATTATGTAAGACCAATGTATCATATTGCAAATTGTGATAAGACCAAACACTGTATGGGTTTGGATCAGGAGAATATGCATATTTATTTTAACATAGGTATCTACTTTTTTATGTGTTGTACACCTGTATTAATTGTTATTATCAACAATATGATGCACGTTTTGTAACCATCGTGTGTGTAGTCGTGATGGGTAAATAGTTAGAGTGGCCGGCTTGGAATCTGCCAATTACAGGTTCGAGCCCCGTCACTGCCGTTTGTTTAATGGCTAAAGTCCTCGAGCAAGCTTTGAACCATGATTATGCCTTAGTCAACCCAGCTTTATGATTGGGTACCTGGTAGGATATAGGTTGCAATGTAAATGCTTTAATCATATGCTCTTATAGAGGCTGCAATGGATTGTATGCTTACCAGGGAGTTGATGAAGTATAAAGGGCCGTTGTGCCGATATAGATCCGAGCCACCCAGGGGTATTAATTGTGAGCACCTTGAGCTCTGAGGAGGAAAAAGCGCATTCACATCGATATCATTATCAGTCTTATAGTGATTATATCTAAACGTTTTGTATAGTAACCTTCGTATAAAGTTACTTGCACTTATTGAATATTATTGTGATCGTAGTTATAGTTTTCTCTTAGATTGATAACGTGATAACGTAGAATGTTTTACTTCATGTGTGATACTTTAAAGTGACACAGTTTGTCAGGAAGGTCGAATGTTGATTATATTCAGTGCACATAACGAGTTCACACGGAACTTCATTTGGAAGTAGATCTGAGTCTACAGAGTATAGTTTGGCACAGGTAGTTGAATATGTAAAATAGTCTACAAAGAGGCTTTGAAAACTGAGAGTGGTATCTTTTGAATATATTCTTATCAAGTACGGATCTCTGGTGATGACTCTACCAGTTGCCAGACACATTTCGACATGTTCCATACTTGTAATACATTGGTATACTTCAAAGTGAAATTAAAGTAACCACAAAGACCATGAACTCACAGACTGTGTCACACTAGATGTTGGAAATTTATTAATTTATTTGTATAAAAAAAAAAATAATATAATGTACTGTTGCATGCTATTAATATCGTTAGTTTCAGTAGCCTATATGTAAATTTACAATACTTCGGTCATTTAGGTATGCGCATGCCCAGACTTTGATAATTTAGGTATGCCCAGTTGTTTACATCTTCATGAACAACTTAAAGTAGCAATATTGCTTCAAAGTTAACAAACAATTCTTCAATCAGGCAAATGAATTATGAAATAACACTGTCCAAAACACACAGACGGGAGTATTTTATGAAATAGCGCCTATTATTTTAACCTTATCGTAACTTGCACGCCGAAGCAAATTTATCAAACATATTCAATGAGATTTCCCTTTAATTTACGTTGTTTCTTAGCCACAAGGTCATTCTAAGGTCGGCTGAAATTATGCAGGAGATGACGTCTTCACTGAAAAATACTACTATGGAAATCAAACGATCAGAAACTATGATAAACACAAACTAAAGCCATTGTTGTATATGGTAGACTACACAAGTAGGTAATAGTGGTGTCTTGGTCATGTGGATGTAATCACCCTTATCAGAGCCTAACTGCGGAATCTGTCCCTCTGTGACGTCACAATATTGCGTGGTCTAGGTTGGACCGGAAATACCCGAAACCCCTCGAAGTATATCCGACGGTTACCGACTGTCATTTTTAAGGTGTTTGCGGACGCTTTGTTTTTAGTTTTAAAAACCAGAATACATTTCAAAAACGTTTCCTCCAGGAAAATCAACCTGAGCATTTAGAATCACCTTTAATTTAAAAGATAGGGTAAATACGACACTTGGTTAAATGTGCCATTATTTGAGAAAAAACAGGTATCAGAGACGCCACCGTACTGTGAATCATCAACACCCATTGATCGCTCATTTCAACAATATTAGCAATGATAATTTAATAAGTTTGTGTCTGTATTTCTAGTCGCTGCGATAGTTGACTTGCTGTCATCGTTAAATTTCTTAAATGTGATAACATTAATTTGGTTTAGTCGCACAAAGGCAATACAGCAGAAATTAGGTGCTTTGGCGTTTCCTTATTGGACAAGATGTATTTATTACATAAAGATAGACACATTTCAATTCCAGATTAATAACAGACACCGTTTAGATACTATTTAGACATTTTACCAGCTGTTATACATCATTTGACATGTCCAGGTAGTTGGCATATTATACGTATATTTCAGTATAAATACAACAGTATCCATCAAAGAATGTACATTTGCAGGTTGTGTCCGCGTAATGAAGAGTTTTGTTTTAGTATTTAGTTAGTATATGGTTGTGTTCCGTCAAATATTGTGCAGTTAAATGGATAAAAGATGAACAGTTTAGTAAAACTTCACGATGGATGTTAGTTTCGTTTGTAACCATATATGACTAAACGAAGTGAGAAACACAACTCAACAACAGCGATTGTGTCTTGTGCACGACAAGAATAACTAAAGGGCATTTGGGACGTCTCATACTTCCGCCAACACTTAGCAGTTCTCCTGATAAGCCAGTTAATACAATACAAAAATCAAAGAAGGGAACCCTCGTGGTTTGGGGAGTGTGCAATGGCCTATGCTTGCAATGTGATGGCTTCATTAAAATCTTTACTAAAGTCCGAACCCGGCATCGGATCTCCATCCAACTATACTGGCAATCATTCCAAATCTTTCATCTAAAGCCATCCATAATTAAATACATTTGTCATATGTTCAGACAAGCAAGGGTTAAAACATAACATTTGTCCTACCTCGTTGGCGGGGTTAATGACGTCATCGTTTGTAGTATTGGCTAGGGTTCATTTCAGTTGAATATTGCTATAAAAAGGGAGTTGAGATTAAGAATTTGATGATGTGGTGTGTAGTCCATTTCTATTTGTGAATATGTCAATAAAAGCAATGAAAAGCATTCGATCATTTCTTGTCATATTTTATTTGTTCTGTATTTTGAGAGTCATTATTAACTGTCGAAGTGTTGTTGTTGTTGTTGTTGTTGTTGTTGTTGTTGTTGTTGATGATGATGATGATGATGATGATGATGATGATGATGATGATGATGATGATGATGATGATGATGATGATGATGATGATGATGATGATGATGATGATGATGATGATGATGATGATGATGGTGATGATGATGATGATGGTGATGATGATGATGATGATGATGATGATGATGATGATGATGATGATGATGATGATGATGAGACGGGATTTTCGAAACACCAGTGAAATTGATAAAATGCCCCAGCCTTGCTTAGTTTTAATGGTCCCATCCCGTCTTTAGCACTAACACTCCATAATAATTAATATATCCTTGTACAATAATAAGTGTTATAGAAAAATATACATTTCTTGTAACCTTCATACTTTGCAAATATGTGTATAATTACAAGCAAAGTATTTCTAGCAGCTCCCCTCCCGCTTTTTCATCTAAACTCTCTCCATCCCACCCACCTTCTGATCTATTTTGGGGTTTTATTTTCTTTCACTTTTTTATATTTTGTCGATAAAAAATGCAAACATTTCAAAAACCTTGGATAACAATTATTGTTTTGCAGTATTTTCACTTGTAAAGTGTAAGTTTTGAAAGATAACAAATACTTGAAGATTATGATGTAAAATTTATTACATTTGCTAAGAAAAAAAAAATCCAGGAAACATGATAAGCATGACAATTTTTGACTGTAAGACATTTCGTGTCGCTCTGCCCTGAATGGCCTTAGTGAAAAGTTTGGCCGACGCATGAGGGCGCCCCAATACAGCGTACCCTTATATTATATACTAAAAAAGTCGTGCAAAGGAATATGTTATCATTATTTTCGTAACACATCCAATTCATTTCCTATGTCGGTAATTTGTCAATATGTGTGTGTCACAGAGTGGTGACATGTTTAGTAAAGTTGCTTGGCCCGGGGTCAGCGACACTAGGTTGACTGGTCAAGATATGCATGTGTGCTGGCATATGGTACATGTATTAGTTAAGTTAGTAATGAATTAGCTTTCGACAGACGGCGGGAAAACAACTTGATTGAATTTGCATATACTATGAAGGACACCTGGTGGCAATTATGATAATCCAATCGTGTGTGACAACCGGGTTGTTTTGGCACTATTATAAAGGGGACGATATTTGCCAGTTGAGGGAGCTGAACTTCAGAATTTGATCTTTGATAAACCTACAGTTTTGCTGTAGTATGCTGTTAGATTCGTGTATGGGGAAGGTCTGAACTCTTGGATATTCCACGTTTGCAGGGACTGTGAATAATTCATTGTGTGGAGCTGATCTTTTCATCAGTGAACAACAGTCAATTACGTCGTCTACAATTTGTGTGTGTTGGGGTGTATACAGTGTGTCCCAAAGTCTGCGCTTCAATACGACTTTACATCAAACATTGTGAGTAGCTTTCTTTGCCACAACCAGCCATCAGTAATTGTTTTTTCGTGGAAGCACTGCACAAAGTGTTATGTCTTTTATTTAGCTCAACCTGTGACGTATGTATGTATGTATGTATGTATGTATGTATGTATGTATGTATGTATGTATGTATGTATGTATGTATGTATGTATGTATGTATGTATGTATGTATGTGTGTGTGTGTGCGCGTGCGTGCGTGTGTGTGTGTGTGCGTGCGTACGTGTGTGTGTGCGTGCGTGTGCGTGCGTGCGTGTGTGCGTGTGCATGTGCGTGCGTATATGTGTGTGTGTGTGTGTGTGTGTGTGTGTGTGTGTGTGTGTGTGTGTGTGTGTGTGTGTTCTTTCTTATTGGTCCCTCCCCCATCCTGTACTTTAGAAAAACTCGGATTTCGTGTCAACATGATGTAGAATTTTTGCATTGTTCAATACAAATTATGTTTACCGGTCAACAAGTTTTGGCATCATCATCAAAATTCCATCCCTACGCTGACTACACTCCTATCAATCAGATACTGTCTATCTAATTAATAACGTCTTCCTACCAAGTTCACCTGGAGCACTGAGTAATCCTGTCCACATTGAAAAATCCATATAATATTTATTAACAGAAAGTGTAAACTTTGTCAATACTGTTTCCTTCAAGGAATCCCTATACCTCACTGCTTGATATTAGAACATGAAGAATTTTCTGACTCAATGATGACATGGCGTGGTAGGAAACGGAGCATGCGCTGTAGAGGGGCTGTATAGAATGGTATACTGTACAGTGTGCTGCACAAACAATCAACGATATTGTTATACTCTTACGATTGTTCATAGTATCAATTTTTCTGAATCCAATTTGATAATTTTTACTAAAAAAAAATTTCATCTACTTTGATACAATGGAAAAACCACTTTGGTTTTTCATTTCAATTATAAATTTTATAACTTAATGTTGATGCAACGTTTTCAATAGTACTTGGAAACCCTGATCGAAAAGGTGTTTTTTTTACGTTTGGTTGAGTTTGATAGTAACTTGTAAGGTCACTGTAAACGAGTCTGCACGTTAAACATTGATATCAAATGGTCACATAGTAAAGGTCTGGCTCACAGACTGAATCAATAGTTACTGATCGACAAGCAACGGTAATGCGTAACACACGATATAATTGTTAACGTGCTGACTTGTATTCCATGGGTTCAAACCATTGACTTGGTGGATTGACATTCCAGACTATTCTAGAAAGACCCATCTACAAGATTACATAAAATACACCTGTTGTGCCTACAAAGGGCAAATTATTAAGCTATCATACGAAGAAGCAACGATTTTTAATATCGAAGATTTGTCGAGATCTTTATATCCTCCGTCGAAAGGTAAGACATTCCATAACATGTTTTTCACTATATGTATTATAAAACGCTATAGTATATGTTCGGTACTCACTAATGATGTGGGACAATACAAGACACATAGTATTAATAGACACTGACCCCTTGACACCGTATGGTACTAACATGAGATGCAAACAAACGTGTAGACGTGTCAACAATATGTGATACCAGTGCCGGTCTTCCAAGGTAAATTTAACTGACATGAACTGTGGGTTAACGACACCAGAAAGGTCAAATGTGACGAAAATAAAATCCAAAATGGCCGTGATGATTAGGGAGGGAAAACATTGTTATTTTCTCTACAACCGCCATCCATTTGTTATCGTCTTCTTTTTTAAATAATGGATTAATTTAGGAATACTTATTTTCATTTATAATGCACAGTGGTATACATGCAGAATAAGCCCTTATTTGATGATTCATTTGATTGTTCATTGTGCCAATACTTAGACTGTAGAAGGTCGAGGTCGTGCACGTTTTCCACAGATCTCGCTTTAGATTAAATTACAGCCCATTTCAATGTACCGTCCAGCGACTCTGTTTGGTTCTACCAGGCAGCAACCATAAGAAACTGCACATGGTAAATTTAAGATACCAAGATCGCAATTTTGATATCTTAAAAGTGTAGCATGCAGTTTCGTATTGGTTTCTGCGTGGTTGTATCAAACAGAGTCGTTGAATGGTAACTTGAAACGTACTGTATCTGTAATCATTTAGACTATAGTGTCAGTGTGTTTATTATGGCCATCAAAGTGTATTTCTAGGTCCCAAAGCTACTTGAATGATGGCTAAATTGACAGGAAAATGACAAAAGAAAGTGTTCGGAAAACTGCAGAAAGTACACCTATAGTGGTATAAGATGATATGACAAAATTACCTTATAATGGCGTGACATTATTTAAACATGACATAACATTGCTTCGACATGACATGACATGACATGACATGACATGACATGACATAACATAACATAACATGACATGACAACATTACTTCGACATGATGTTATTTAAACATGACATGACATGATATGACATTACATTACATTATTTTATTTTAAACATGACATGACGTGACATGACAGGACATGACATCATATTTTATAACCTTGACATTACCTTGACATGACATGGTGTAAAACACACTGTGTATGTTATGCCATATTTGTATATTGTATGTCTTGTCAACTATTTTGACGAAAGCAATTAGTAGAGTTTACCAACTAGTGTTAAAATACTCAACTGAGTGGTGAACAATGCATGATATGAATACTAGAAACTTTGTGATGCGAAACAGAATATTTTGTTTTTTTGTAATTTATAGTCTCTTCTCAATACATCACTCGCTACACACTGTCGTTTATTTTTTTTATAATATCTGCATAATATTACAAACTACTTACATTATCATTGTAACGTCCATTTTTACTTCAACAGATGTCTTGGTCACTATTCAATGGAATTATTCTGATATGCTGTCTTTTAATAGCACCTGTAAGTTGTCTCACAAATTTCGTAAGCTAGTTACTCTTTCATTGATTTTGATTTTACAAATATATATTTATTTTTTTTATCAAGCTATTTTTCCCCACATTTTGAGTCTTAGGGTTCAACTTTAAATTTTGTTGATATAAATGACATCATTGTCTGAGTCACGAACATTCAAACTTTGTTGAATGTTGCTATTCATCAAAATTACATAGTTGTGTTTAAGAGGAAAGGTTTGGCGATTTTGATATGATAACCTTATGTAAATATAGACACTGACATGGGTCATTGGCTAGAGGACACTCAGTAAAGTGTATATCACCAATTCTAATCTTTAATGACAAACACCAAAGAAGGACGCCCTCTAGTTTAGTAATGTCGTGCCTTTTGTAATCACCAAAATCCAGATCCGAAAACGGATGCCATGAAAATCAGTCTTGTCTGCTTGACAGCCATTCTACTCATCTGAACCCATCCATATGTTTAGATATCCTGATAAACTTCAGACAGACAGACAGACAGACAGACAGACAGACAGACAGACAGACAGACAGACAGATAGATAGACAGACAAGTCAACCAGGTGTAAATATGAAAAGAAAAACAGCCATGTCCTATCTGTTGAGGTAATGGAAAATTAAAATTTGCATTATTTAACTGGATAATATAAGCAACTTTAGCAACCATATTATGTCTAATATTCCTGCTATTTATGATGTGTATATATTTCACAGATACAGTCATTACTTATTGTCAGTCGTGGATGTGGCGAATCAAAAGGATGTCTCCATTTTCCTGAGGGATGTCAGACTCCTTATTGTGATACTTTGGTCACGTGGGTACCATCGTCCAATCGGAGTGAAACTGTTTTCGCGATGACAGTAAAAGTTGCCCAAGATGAACAGTACGCCGCTATTGGTTTTTCAACTGACAAGCAAATGGTAGACATTTAACATTAGATGTTGTGTTCAGTGAACGATTATTTGAAATTACAGCTAAAATAAGAAGGGTTCGTTGGGAGATTATGCGTAATATATATAATTAATAATCGAAGCTGATCATTTGACAAATTTAGGTTGTTACTTTACTTACAACAGTAATTTTACAGATGAACACATCAGGATTGTGGTTGAAGAGAGTTTTGATTACATTAATCAACTTTCTACACTCTACTCAATATTAACCATGCTGTGTGTTTTTCTGTTTATTTCTTTTTATGTTACAAGGGATATGATGACGTATGGGCTTGCCTTAGGCTGGAAAATTCGACCTATGACCTTATTCATTCCAGAACTGTAGGTCATGAAAATATACCATCATTTAAAGTACGTATTTTTGAATATCTATTCTAGAAGTGTTTCTTTTCATATTGTGGATATACTCGTCACTTATATCTAATTCATGTCTTGAGGCCATGCGTTACTTGTTGGAAAACAGTCGACAGATATAAGGATATGAAATTCACCAGAAATACTCATGATTTTACTGGACGGCAAATTCTACACCCATTGTCTATGTGCTACCATCTTTCCGAGATCTTGAGATCCGATGCCACGGAGAGCAGTAGACTAGTACAACCAAGACATGACTGGAAATTGATTTCAAGTGCAGAAAGTAATTATTAGTCAACCTCTGACAACTAAATGTTGAGTTATTATACATTTTAATGCAATTTTGTCGATATTTCGCTGTCAGCCTAAGTTTTCCGTGGCTCACTTTTGTTGCCACAACTGGATGGGTTGATGGGTGGGATATAAACATGTGATACCTGACATACATTTACTCATATTATCCACAGCCCCAGGTAAACACATTGGAGTGGTTTGCAAGAGATGGTTGGCTTGAGTGTTCATTTACTCGTGAAAATCAATTAGAAGATTCTGATTTGGAGGCCAATGAGTATTATTTGATAGTGGTACATGGACTGATAAAAGATGAAGAGGAACAATGTAAGTCAGTAAAAGAACACTAGACGGTAATAAAATGTATATAGCTACGTAAAATAGTTACTTGATTGTAAAGAATCAGATTGATAACATCAAAGTTTGGGGATTTAAAGAATGTTATGTTATGTGATGTATCGTATCGTATCGTATCGTATCGTATCGTATCGTATCGTATCGTGTTGTGGTATGATTTGCTCTGTTGTGATGCTGTGTGGTGTTGTGTTATGTTGTGTTGTGTTGTGTTGTGTTGTGTTGTGCTGTGTTGCGTTGTGTTGTTGTGTGTTTTGTAGTAGTGTGCGTGCTGCTGTGATGTGTTATGGTGTGCTGTGGTGTGATCTGTTGTGCTGTGCTGCGCTGTTGTGTATTGTACTGTACTGTACTGTACTGTGATGCTGTGTGGTGCGGTGTGGTGTGGTGTGGTGTGGTGCGGTGCGGTGCGGTGTGGTGTGGTGTGGTGTGGTGTGGTGTGGTGTGGTGTGGTGTGGTGTGGTGTGGTGCGGTGCGGTGTCGTGTCGTGCGCTGCACTGCATTGCACTGTACTGGTCTCACACGTGCTGTGTTCGACTGTGCTGCATTCAACATTCAATCCTTATGTATTCTGTTTCATAATATTATATCATTCTCAATTTAACCTTCTACTATCTGTCTCAGCAATATTATCAAAACACGTAAAAAGACCATTAATATCAAACCAGAAGATAAACTTTACTGCTATGTCATCATCTGCTGCAGAAGAAAGTGTTTCTCCAGCCAAGAAAGCCCATGGTGAGTTGAAATACTGGGTAACTGTGTATTGCAATTTAAAGGGTCATAGTCTACTGAGTTGGGGAGTATCTATGCAATACCAGTATCTTTAGGAAAGCTTTGGATGCAAGATGTGTTGGGATGATGGCTTTTCTGTACTTTTACATGTCAAATGGATAGGGTGAAGAGGCGTAGTTCGATATGACAATTCTCTCTGTCTAGTCTGTCTGTATGTATGTATGTATGTATGTATGTATGTATGTATGTATGTATGTATGTCTGTCTGTCTGTCTGTCTGTCTGTCTGACTGACTGATCTGTCCGTCCGTCCGCCCGTCTCTCTCTTCTCCGTACTTGTACTCTTCTCTCTGTCCCTGCCTCCCTCATCTTTCATGTATCCTCTTTAAAAGGCATGTTGATGCTTTGTGGATGGATAGGATGTGCCAGTGTCGCTATAATCTTAGCTCGCTACTTCAAACCAATGTGGCCAAATTCAGAATTACTTGGAGTTAAAGTGTGGTTTTTGGTAAGTATAAGTCTGTGCAAAAAAAAGCATAACGAAAATATTCGCATATGACATATATGGAAAATATATGTAGTTTCTTTTCAGCATCACAGTATTAATATCAGTACAGATAACTTACTTCATTTCTACGAACAGTATTCCTGAAAAAATCATAATTTGTAAAGCAGATTATTTAAGTTGAAACGAATTAAGTTGAAAAAAATCTGATAATTTTACCGAATGTCAAACTTGACGATTTTCTGATGTGGTTATCAATGACGAGGAGATTAAATAGGTTTGGAAATACATAGAAAATTGCTGACTCGACGATTGATAAACAATTAACGAGTATTTCCCGCCATTATTTTTACAGTCTCATCGTGCATTTATGGTAGCCAACATGGTTTGTTTTTGTTGTGCTTTTGTACTTATATTCATTTACGAAGGAGGATGGGTCAGCTACAACAGCACAAGTGACGTGAGTATATTTGACAATTCCTAGACCTTGTAGAAACAACTAGTGACATCAACGTACGGTTTGTGACCTGATAGCTATACTCTAGTACATTTGAAAAGGAAGGCTTGATAACGACCCATCTGGACCATGACTAGCGCCATCTTATGGGCAATGTTTGTAACTTTATATTTCTTGGAAGGGATTCTTTGTTTCATATTAGTATATCCTTAGAGGATGGCTTACTTAATTCTATATTTCTCAGGACCTGATCGACCCTATATTTCTTCTTTCTGGTGATTTTTTTTAAATCGAGACTAGAAAAGAATCACAACGTCATTGATTGCCCGAAAAATTATCGTTGAATGATGAAAGTCGAGAAATTTGATAAAACACATTGTTCAAAGTTTCCTTCTGTCTTTAATTGTCATTTCTATACCATTCATAATGTTAAAGTACAATTATGAATTGAAAGTATCACCAACATGTACTCATACACTTACTTTTTTTTAATTTGTAACCGATCCACCGCACCCTATACAACATATAGCCTACTACTACGTAATTCAACGTAAAGAGCGCCACCAACATTTTAGTGCGGTCATTATCATGTTTAAGTGAAAGTTTTGAATGTGTCTTTGAAACATTTTTTCTTTACCATAACTGTAAAAGTCTTGTTTTTATAGCCGAAATTTATTCATGCTGTGTTTGGATGCCTGGCTGTTGGATTGGGACTAATTAACCCTATACTGGCGTTCTTCAGACCAAATCCCACTTCACCAAAGTAAGTCGTGTAACTTATTACAACATTTCTGTACCAAAAAGAGTCTTCTCTATTTATTCATTTGATGATTTATTAGACAATACTCTCGCATTGGTGTAACCGTCAAATCAGTACATATATCGGCAACTCGTACTTAACTGTATGTATGTATGTATGTATGTATGTATGTATGTATGTATGTATGTATGTATGTATGTATGTATGTATGTATGTATGTATGTATGTATGTATGTATGTATGTATGTGTATGTGTGTGTTTGTGTGTGTGTGTGTGTGTGTGTTTATAAGAAACAAAGTGAAACAACCTATACAGATAAAATTGGTTCTTAATTCACCCTTCCATGTTAGGGTCGGAATAAGCATATTTTATTGCTATCCCAAAATACATGAGTGTGTGCGTTAAACTGATAACAATATTAGTTTCCTAGACACTTACGGGAATGTACCTACTCCGTATGGGGTTATCTCCAATCCCTTTCCACATACTTTGGCATTTAGAGACTTTTACTTAGTGGACATAAAGTAGTTTTACAAAATCTCACAGTGTTTACATTCTTTATGTAACTTCAGACGTTTCATCTTCAACTGGACACATTGGGCCATTGGTACGTCTGCCTACTACCTAGCAGGTAAGTGAGTCGATATTATAAAAAATGTCTACTTGTGTAGATGTGTATTTGAGATGGTTTTAGAAAACTTCATCATATCCTATAGTATATTTACATATCTACAACAACTTATGAATGTCTTATTCTTGCAGTATAGTAGGGTTTGCCGTTTTGTAACATTTATCATAAAATATATTATCAGCAATTTACTAGTAGTAGTGAATCTTTGGAAACTTATTTGAGGATGTTGGCAAGCGACAAATAGTTTGTTTACAAAAAAAAAATTCTGATAAATAAATGAAATATATCCTGTTGTTAATATTTGAACAGTCTGCCAATGTGTGCCAAGTGTGATGCAAAGTATTCAATATCCGTAAAATGATAAGTCATCATCTTGTACCTGCAAAAACATATTTCATGGCCCGCTTGGCCTACTATGGTCAACTGTTGTCCAAATAGAGCGGGAATTAAGAGCATAGCAGCAATAATTGTGTTTGAAGTTATAACGAAACGGTTGAATTTTGCTGGGCATATTTCAACAGCACTACTCCATCACTTCCACCCAATAAATCGTATCTTACACAGTCATTAAGTTCGTTTACTCTGTTCTCTACAGTTGTAAATGTTTTCTTCGCCATGGATATGCTGCACTTTCCACACGCTTCGTCCTGGGTATTTCTGGGATGGCTAATTTTTCACGTTCTTGTTGAAGTATTTTACGAGATTTTAAACTGCGTACATAGAGAATCAGGTACGTCCGGACTGGTTGAATGACTCCTCTGCTAATGCAGTCTATGTATCGTCCCGAATGACTGTGCTAATAATACAGTCGTACGATGGGTTTGACTAACTGTGCTAATAATACAGTCGGTTGGACCGCAGACCTCTATGATGCTATAGTGGTCTGAAGTTAGACTAACTGCACTGTGTTGTTAATACAGTCATAGGGCGATACATTCTCTTATATTTGAAGTATGAACGGCGTTATGTTCTCGTCTAACAATGCAAAGTTTATTACATATGATTGAGAAAATATTTTTTAACCCACATACACAAGATGGCGTTATTATGGCCTAAGACAGTAGATTCCTTCACTAAATTCAGTTGTTACATTCAACTAAACTGAAGACATTGCTTTCAGGCTTGATAGGGCACCATACCCGTGAATAGGGTAGATGAACCTGAAATAAGGTTATAGCAATAGTTTGAAAACTTACCACACAAAAAGGCTATTTGCTCGATTTCCGTCTAGTAGGCAGTGTTCATATATATTTACTTGAACAAAATAACCAATAATTCTATTTGATGGGGGTGGAATATTTGATATATTAAGCAATAAACCACCCCCTTGGTATGGTATACCCGAGGTTTTGACTAGTTGACGACATATACACATGAACGTCAGCGAATATGCTCGTTATAAAACCTGATTACTAATAATGTACTTCCTGTACAGGGTACTAGACACTTAGACGTAAATGTACAATTTTCTGCAACAATACCCATCATGCATCAGTCTGGATCTGCTCTGAGTACTTACTGATAGTAGGGAGCCACGAGACGTCGTATCTTGTGATTATTATAACAACTGCTTCCTAAATTTTGAATTCTTTTATTCTCTTTATTCGCAGATAAATTTCTTTCCTACAAGTTATATGCTGTATTTGCCAACGAATCGGAAGGTACATTTGACTTATACTTGAAATTGTGCGTGTGTGTGTTTTTCAGATAGTACTGACAGCCCTATGTGTTTGAATATTTGGAAGTCTAAGTAGTAAATGAGTGAAAAGATAGTTTACATATCTGGATGTCTGTACTGCGTAAACCGTACTCAGTATAGCTCCATAGAAAGACGGCTATATACACACCAACGACAACAAGGGAGTAGGGAATTAAGAGAGGGATCACATATTACAAATCGTTTCTCGGGGAGGGACATATTTTAGAAAATTGAATTAGGGGAGAGTCACATTTTGCGCAACAGACCTGACTTGATCACCCCCTGAAGGCTCCCTTACCAGCAGATTTAACCAATGGTAAATAAAGCAATGAAGTGGTTATATTTTGTGTATTTCCATAACCCAAAATAAAATGTATGACACGTACTTTCCTATATACAGCCAAAACTGTTTGCTTCACCATTTCAACTTTCTATATTATTAGACGTTTGGATCATTTTAAAAGTGATCAAACTCCATCAGCTTCCTACAAATTCAATATTTGGCCAAACAAGTAAATAGACTTGACTGTTTACACCCAGACATGGCACCAGTGTACACAGAGCTATAAATAACAAGCAGACAGGTACTTCAGCTAATCATAATTATTTAACAATTTCAATGAAAGGTTGATGTATTTTGCAACTGGTAAAACATAACACAAAGCAGCGAAAATGTTATTATTACTACAAGAGAGAGATGCCAGTCGTAGTATTTTACCATGCAGGTAGCTTATATTACGCGCCAGTCAGTTTTTTTCTACTTTTGCTTTATATAATTTCTTTGTTGTGTTTTGTTCTCCTATCTAAGATTCACCCTCTGAAGTTAAAATGAAAGACGTAAAGCCTTCAGAAGGTACAAGTGAAGGAAACCCCAGCGATGCTCGAAGTGATGAAACAGAAGAAGGTGCTCCCAAACCGTATGAGATACAACCAAATCCATCGGTAGTTACACTCTCTTTCCTTTTCGTCCCAGTTTCAAAGAATGATGTGAAATACTAAATTTTCATTTGGAACTAACATATCCGACCTTTTGCCACAATCTCCTCTCTATATATCAAAGGCTGCGTAAAACTATACATCGGTAAACACACACATATGTTTTGTCAACAAGCTTTTCCACACACTGCTCCACAGCTGTGGAATGTTTTACCAAAAGGTGAACTGAGACATTGTAATTCAATTGACTTTTAATGAAAACTGAAACTCAAGAATCATCTTTTTAAGCAAGTCTGTGTCTGAAAAATGAAATGAACAGAATGAAGGAATACAAAATATATTCCTTGGTAACATTATGATTACCGTTTGAGTCTTTACTGAGAGAAATCACTATATTATTGTAATAATATTATAATCCTGTCTTCTCTTTCTTTTTGTTTACTTTCAGAGGTCTACACTTCGAGTAGTTGTACTTGGTGTCTACGTCCTTGTAACTATAGCTGTCATCACCTATATCTTTGTAGAGCTCTGTTTACTCTGAGCGACTTGCTTTATACCGACGTCCAGAACTATACAACTATGGCGTTAAAACAAGACCAAACAATATCATTTTAGTACATTAGGACACCAGGTTTTAGTTCATAATCAAAATGAAATCATTTTCCCCAAACTACAGAGGGATTAATTATAAATTTAAAAATGCAAAATAAAAATGCCAACATCTGTGTCTTATGTTACCGCCATCTCTCTCTTTCAAAAGTTGTATTTCTGTCACAAACTGGTTACATGTTTAGGTAAAGTAAGTTGGTCTGGGGTGAGCGACATTAGGTTGACTGGTCAAAGTTGTTGAGAAGATATGGAATGTCTCATCCTTTTTAAGCAAGTCTATGTCTGATAATATTTGGAAATCAAAAGCATGTTTGCTCGCATATATTATAAGATCAGTTACTAGTAAGTAGTAAATTAGCATAATGTGTTTCCCTCGATTGCTGGACATTAGGTAAACAACTTGATTGAATTTGCATATACTATGAAGGACACCTGGTGGCACTTATGATCATGTGGTAAGCTGTTGTATTCCTGTATGGGGAAGCTCTAAACTATGTTATTGCTTGGAAACTCAACGTTAACGTTTTGCCAGGACTATGAATTCTACATTGTGTGGAACTGAGCGTGTCATCAGTGGACAATCATCAGCTTCGTCTACGATTTGTATGTGTTGCGGTATCCACAGTGTGCCCCAAGTCTACGCTTCGATACGAGGCAAAACATGCAAAGAGACCTTTTTGTGAGTACATGTAGTTTCATTTTATTTTACCACAACCAGCCACCAGTAATGTAGTATTCATAGTACTGGCAAAACGCTGAGTTTCCAGCAATAGAGAGCTAAGTTTAGATGCGTACGTGTACGGGAGTATCATCGTGTACTCCAAGTCTATAAGAATATTTGTTCATGCAAGCAATTTCGCTGTACAAAGTGTTGTATGTTTTTTGCTTAGAGAAAAATTAGACCAGTTCAAGTTAAACCTGTGACATCTGTGTGTGTGTGTGTGTGTGTGTGTGTGTGTGTGTGTGTGTGTGTGTGTGTGTGTGTGTGTTCTTATTTCTCCAGGGTTTGTGGTCCCTCTCCATACTTTAGAAAAACTCCGCTGCCGTGGCAATCACAGATGTGCAGGTTATATTAAGCATTGTCACAAGAGAGGCAAGCAAGACAATGTGATGCTAATTAAATATACTCAATTTTAGAACTCTCAAATGTGTTCTTGTTTTTCACCGTGGTATTTGTAACAAATTTATCGTCAAATACAATAAATATCACAAACAAGTCATGTCTTTAGTCTAAGGACAGGTGTTTTATTTTAACAAGAAGCTTACAAAAACGTTGCAAACATATCAAAAGTACAGACAAATATGAAGGTATAAACAAAATTAGTTTTCAAGTGTACACCCATCGTCGTAAAGGTACAGGCCTCTTTACGGCACCGTCCAAGACGTACGCGCACAGTGCAGCGCATCGTACGTCGTAAAACTACAGGCCTCTTTACGGCACCGTCCAAGAACGTACCTCGACAGTGTACTACATCGTCGTAAAACTACAGGCCTCTTTACGGCACCGTCCAAGACGTACCCGCACAGTGTACTACATCGTCGTAAAACTACAGGCCTCTTTACGACACCGTCCAAGAACGTGCGCGCACAGTGCAGTGTACTACATCGTCGTAAAGCTACAGGCCTCTTTACGGCACCGTCCAAGAACGTACCGCCTACAATTTTCTCTGGCTTGCAAGAATGGTGTACGCAGTCACGATGATTTGAATTGAATGCTGCCCAGATTCTATTAATCACAAGTTGAATCAACTATAAAATAACGTAATGACCGAAACGAGAATCGTTTTAGATCCATAAATTCAATATAAATCAATATTGATGACAGAGAGATTTGGTCGTGTATACAAAACTATGAGGGCGCTGTATCAAAGTCATTAGTTTACTTTGAAAAAAGTACAAATTATCAACACAAATCGTCAAAAAAGAGACTTAGATAAACATTTTCAGCTAAAGCAGCAACAGTTCACGAACTATGTTGCATATTCCAAATACAAAAGCTAAATAAACAAGAGATTTAATTTTAGTTGTCTGTGATTTAATCAATGGCGTATAAGTATCAAAGGGTACAGTATTTACAGAGGCTGAAATTTTGAAATATAATGTTGATTATTTTTATTTTCGACCGGTTCATTTTATATCGATGCCATTTTCATATAACATATTGATTTGGATTGATGGCGTGCACTATCATTTGTTATTGACCATACCCTCTCTCCTTACAGCTTTGCATTTGATAATGGGTTACGTAATTTTTTCAAAAATTAGAATTTACTACTCAATCGTCTGACTTCTGTATTTTGTCCGCGTGTGTCTGCCTCCTACTTTCATACCAAGCATACTTCAACGATAAGATACGTCATTATTCCGACTGTTACGATCATATACACACCCAGTAACGCGTGTTTCGCCGTGGCAGTCTGAAATAAAAAGAGGAAACTTAATGAATGTTGACTTGAATCAAAACGCAGCGTAATAATTACGTGCGAACTCCAGTTTTGCTGTGATAAAAATCATCATCAACAAAGTGCCTAACAGAATCATTGCATTTCTGTTATACCTCATTTAATATTCATATTGAAATTTTTGTCTCCCCAATTTTGGTTCCGTCGAGTGTTTCCATCTAATTTACAGGTAAGATGTTAAAATGATCAAAATAGAAAAGAGAGATGGTGTTTTTGTCGACAATGTTTTCCTATCTGAAAGCAATCAGTCGTAGACCTTACAGGAGGTTTTAGCGTGAAGCTTGGTTGTGTCTCTGTAACTGTGTCACTTTGTCCAGTTTCTCTCTTAGTGTTTGCAGGGGCATCTCCTTGATATCCATCATTTGAGCGACTCGTATTTTTCATTTCTACCTGTGATGCTGACCCTAAAAGACAAAAACATGAAGGATAGGCTTATTTCCGTTCGTTTCATTTTCACCAAATGGGGGACACAGTTTAAATGATCTAATACCACGCTGCCCTTGACAACCGGACACTTTGACCTGGTTTGAATGTGAGTGTATGGACTAATAGGAGATGATAAGGGTGCAGTTATATTACAATAAACATTGTCAAGTCATCACAACAAAAGGAGGCATGGTGTGAAAATCTACAATAACGCGATCTGTTGTATTTCCTCAACTTTATCATCCAAAGTACTACATTTTAGTTGTCGATATGTCTCTATGAGTCCAGAAACACGCTGTGAGATTAATAGATACATTGTGTTAGAAACCTACATTGTGTGCACAGGGCACATCCATCGTTCTGTGATCTTAGGTAGTTGATTGTCATTTGATTATGATATCTAAATTAATCTCTCTCACATAAAACGTTGTTAATGTACACAGCTTTGCTTCCTTTGCTATGGTTTACTTTGTATTATGTATTTTAGTTGGGTTTTTTCCTCGTGTCGCTTTCTCTTACATATAGTACAACATAATCATGTATCAAGTTAACTAGTATTACATCCGAATGATCCCATTCTCTGACAAATCGATATAGATGGAAAAATTGAAATAACAAAGACATAATATATTAAATGCAGGTCATACAATTGAAGTAATCTCAAATTTTATGTCCATTCAAAATGTCAATATAAACATGTTTTATTCACTTCGTCTACATGGTGAGTTAATTTCTCTTGTTAATGCCATTATATAGGGTCCAAAGTGAATCGCGAGAAAGATGACATCAAACAAGAAACTCGGCACTAAATGTTACAATGCCTTTGTTTATATTTACCACAGTCTCCTCCATGTGAATGAAAATTTCTCTTCATGTCATGACAATGTAAAACAACAACAACAACAACAACAACAACAACAACAATTTACTAGTTAATGTGTAGTATGAATTTTAATATTATTATTGACTAGTTTGAATCTCATATATGATTGATCATAGTGATATTTGATAATTTCATGATCCTAGTTATATCTCTTCTCAGGCAACCTTATAGAATGAAAGTGGGGTAGGTAATTTCATTTAGTCACAAGTCAGCTCTCACTAACAAAGCAACGAAATGTAGAGGGCGTCCTTCAAACGCCGCCTTAAAGAGACAGGATGTTTTACCACGATGGGTAATTTTAACTCTAACACTACATGTATCGACCATCGCGCTCAATCACCTAGCAAGTACAGTAATTGATTTGATATGGTGACATTTAGTGACTTTAATACCTTACAATATTAATATTATGAAGAATACAGCTGTTGTCATGGTAACTTAACGATGGTAGTTAATTAATTCTCTATAAAAACAGGGTGGTGGGAGATATACCTTCTGTAGAAGTGTGCATTCCATTCATTGCCAAGGTTACTTCTGAAAATATAAGATTAC